>NW_022630562.1:0-126647 GCF_010909765.2 Amblyraja radiata | reverse complement strand
TCTCCCGGAGTTTGTACGTTCTCCCCGTGGCCGCCTGCGTTTTTACCGGGTGCTCCAGTTTCCTCCCACATGTACAGGTTTGTAGGCTAATTGGCTTTGGCAAAGATTGTAAATTGTCGCTATTGTCTGTAGAAAAGTGCTAGTGTACGGGTGAAGCAGGTCGGCACGGGCTCGGTGGGCCGAAGGGACTATTTTCACACTGTATCTCTAAACTAAACTATACTACACTAAGCTAAACTAAACTAAGCTAAGCTAAACTAAACTAAGTTAAACTAAACACCTCCACTCAGTCCGCCTTAACCTACCTGATCTCCTGGTTGCCAAACACTTAAACTCCCCCTCCCATTCCCAATCTGATCCTTCTGTCCTGGGCCTCCTCCATTGTCAGAGTGAGGCCCGGAGCAAATTGGAAGAACAGCATCTCATATTTTGCTAGGGTAGCTTACACCCCAGCAGTTTGAACATTGATTTCTCTAGCTTCAAGTAGCCCTTGCTTTCCCTCTCTCTCTCTATCCCCTCCCCCTTCCCAGTTCTCCCACCAGTCTTACTATTCTATCTCTGCACCATCCACTCCTCCGAAGTAGGGTCTCGACCCGAAACGTCACCCATTCCTTCTCTCCAGAGATGCCGCCTGTCCTGCTGAGTTACTCCAGCATTTTGTGTCTACCTTTAAGCTAAACTAAGCTAAGCTAAACAAAACTAAGCTGAACTAAACTATACGAAACTTAAACTAAACTAAATTAAACTAATCTGAATGTAACTAAAGTAAACTGCAGTAAAGTTACAGTAATGGTGAATCTGATTGTTCATATGCCTGTATGTTCTGGCTCTTGTCTTAGTCGTTGTTCTGCAGTGTAACCCGCTGGGATGCAGAGGTACATGGTCAGGGAGAACTCCTTGGGCATGAAGTGGTTCTGCTCGCCTGCCGGAGGATGTGTGATTTTCCCCTCCGGGCTTCCTGGTCGCCTCCTCTCCCTTCCACGTGACATGGCTGGAGTCCTAAATAGCGTCCTTTAGCTTGGAACGACAGCATGTAAACCGGCCCTCCGACCCGCCAAGTCCGCACCTACCATCGGTCACCCGTTCACACTAGTTCCACGTTATCCCACTTTCTCATCCACTCCCCGCACACCAAGGATAAAGTATTGAACATTGTGCCTGAAAGTGGCGGGCTGTTTTACCATTCGGTCGCGAGACGGACCCCCAGTGTGGGTCTATCTAATACAGGGATTCTTCCCCTTTATATCGGGGGCATGGGGTGGAGGGTATTACACCGAGGAGTCCCTTGCATCCAATTCCTGAGCCAGTTCACACACTCGTCAGACGCCTATCCTGACCTACCTGATCTCCCGGTTGCCAAACACTTTAATTCCCCTTCCTATTCCCACACTGACCTTTCTGTCCTGGGCCTCCTCCATTGCCAGAGTGAGGCCCCGCGCACATTGGAAGAACAGCACCTCATATTTCACTTGGGCAGTTTCCTCCTCAGCGGTATAAATATGGATTTCTCTAACCTCAAGTAACCCTTGCATTCCCTCTCTCTCCACCCCTCCCCAACCCAAGTCTTTCATCCGCAGCTACAGCTAACAATGGCCTGTTTCCTTTATCATTGTTACTTTTTTTGCATTCATTTGTTCTATAACTCTCTACATCACCGTCTATATCTCTCCTTCCCCTTTCCCCAGTCTCTCAGTCTGAAGAAGGGTCTTTGCCCATAACATCACCCATTCCTTCTCTGCAGAGATGCTGCCTGTCCCGCTGAGTTACTCCTGCTTTTTGTGCCACTTTTGTGGGCTGGATGTAGTGTGTGTGGTTTCAGCCTCTGTTCTAATATTTGAAGGGGCTGCTCCTTGCCTTCTGGCTGCACTTCACACCCACCATCCTCATCTTTGGACACCCTGTGCATAGGGGAGAGGGTCGGGCTGAAGATGTCCTGGTTGGGTTGCTCCTGGGCCTGGCCAAGTTGGCCATCTACGAGTCACTGCGCCAGGCAGAAGAGGGCTCCATTTTCCGGATTACGTCCTCGCCCGGGTGGTGTTAGAGAGGGCGTCCATGGCTGTCCATGGGCGACCAGGGGGATTACCGGGACCGCTGGGCACCACGGGGGGTTAACTGTATCCTGGATCAGAATTGTGTCATAGTGTCTTTATAAATCAGAGCATTGAGTATAGAAGTTGGGATGTAATGTTAAAATTGTACAAGGCATTGGTGAGGCCAATTCTGGAGTATGGTGTACAATTTTGGTCGCCTAATTATAGGAAGGATGTCAACAAAATAGAGAGAGTACAGAGGAGATTTACTAGAATGTTGCCTGGGTTTCAGCAACTAAGTTACACAGAAAGGTTGAACAAGTTAGGGCTTTATTCTTTGGAGCGCAGAAGGTTAAGGGGGGACTTGATAGAGGTCTTTAAAATGATGAGAGGGATAGACAGAGTGGATGTGGATAAGCTTTTCCCACTGAGAGTAGGGAAGATTCAAACAAGGGGACATGACTTGAGAATTAAGGGACAGAAGTTTAGGGGTAACATGAGGGGGAACTTCTTTACTCAGAGAGTGGTGGCTGTGTGGAATGAGCTTCCAGTGAAGGTGGTGGAGGCAGGTTCGTTTTTATCATTTAAAAATAAATTGGATAGTTATATGGATGGGAAAGGAATGGAGGGTTATGGTCTGAGCGCAGGTATATGGGACTAGGGGAGAATACGTGTTCGGCACGGACTAGAAGGGTCGAGATGGCCTGTTTCCGTGCTGTAATTGTTATATGGTTATATGGTTATAGTAATTTAATATTTAATATTAAGAATAATTGGTATTTTACGTATTTGCTGGTGGGTGTGCTCTTGCTGCTTGTTTTGTAAATATTATTATTGTTAATAATTGAATACATTTATTTTTGTAAATCAAAACGGTGTGGCTGTCGATAGATTGACCTGTAACTGTGTGTCTGACCGACCCCTCCACATTTTGACCCACATTCCCCAGAAGGCAGGAGCATGGAGTTGATAGAAGGGGGAGATACTGTAGATCAGCCACGATTGAATGGGCTGAACAGCCTAATTTTGATCCTGGAACTTGTGATCAGTCTGAGAGTGTTGCGTTTGGTGAAGTTGCCTGAATATCATTGTGAATGGCCCACACCAGTTAGGGGTGGTCACAGTGGCGCAGTGGTAGGGTTGCTGCCTTACAGTGCTTGCAGCGCCGGAGACCCGGGTTCGATGCCGACTACGGGTGCTGTCTGTACGGAGTTTGTACGTTCCCCCCGTGGGTTTTCTCCGAGATCTTCGGTTTCCTCCCACACTCCAAAGACGTACAGGTGTGTAGGTTGATTGGCTAGGTGTATGTGTAAATTGTCCCCAGTGTGTGTAGGATTGTGTTAGTGTACGGGGATCGCTGGTTGGTGCGGAATCGGTGGGCCAAAGGGCCTTGTTTCCGCTCTGTATCTCCAAAATACTAAAACCAGTCAGAGTTGAATCCAGGATTGAGATAGTGCTAATGCCAACCACATACAATCAATGCTTTTTTTTACTAATTACAGAATCGTTATCTTGTTGCTTCCATCCATGATCCAAAATCAATTACATACACCAGCCCATGTCCTGATTCACCAATTACCTCTGTAGCCCACACCTCCCCGCCAATGTAGATTGTGGTCATCCGTTTGGGTTGCCATTGCCCGTTGAGCGCGCGGCGATGTCCAATATTCTGTTGCCTTCCGGGATTCCCGCGTTCGTGTGTCCTCCTCCCCCTCACACTTGGTGGGACGGCACAGCAACCGCTCAGCCAGTCTTCTTCACCACGTGGATGTAGTAGCAAGGGGTGTCTTGCCCGGGGCAGTGGGGCTTGAAGTCACCGTACAGGGAGTGCTGGCATTTGCCCTGGAAAGCCCCCTTCAGCATCTCGGTGAAGCCTTCCAGGCGGTGAGGGTAGTAGGAGAGGCGGAAGGTGCTGAGGGAGACAAGAAGGTGGGAGATGAGAACTGTGCAGCGTAGGAAGGAACTGCAGATTAGTGCGGGTGTCAGGGGTTATGGGGAGAAGGCAGGAGAATGGGGTTAGGAGGAAGAGGTAGAATGGCCATGATCGGAGCGCAGCAGTTGCTGCCTCACAGTGCCAGAGACCCGGGCTCAATCCCGACTACTGGTGCTGTCAGTATAGAGTTTGCACGTTCTCCCTGTGACCACCTGGGTTTTCTCTGGATGCCCCGGTTTTCTCCCACAGATGTGCAGGTTTGTAGGTTAATTGGCTTGGTATAAATGTAAATTGTCCCTGGTGTGTGTAGGATAGTGTTAGTGTGGGGGATCGCTGGTCGGCCCGGACGGTAGAGTTGCTGCCTTACAGCGCCAGAGCCCCGGATTCGATCCTGGCCAAGGATGCTGTCTGTACAGAGTTTGCACGTTGTTCCTGTGACCGCGTGGGCTTTCTCCGGGTGCTCCGGTTTACTTCTCACATCCCAAAGATGTCTGGGTTTGTAGGTTAATTGGTCCTCTGTAAAAATTGTCCCTAGTGTGTAGGGATTGGAAGAGAATGTGGAGTAACAGCTAATAACCTCTGATCCAGGCAGTATTGATGGGAGAAGATGTATCGTTTATCATGATGAGAGTAGCATACAATTTACATATGTTTCTCTAGCTTAGGAACTGTGCACATCTCTAAATTTACCAACAATAAATCGATTGTTAATTAATCAAAGATTAATTAAAGAATTAATCAAAGATATATTGGTTCACACAGGTTCTATGTTATCCCACTTTCTCATCCACTCCCTACACACTAAGGGGCAATTTACACAGGGCCAATTAACCTACAAACCATTTGGGATGTGGGAGGAAACTAGAGCACTGGGAGGAAACCCACGCAGTCTCAGGGAGAACGTGCAAACTCCACACACAGACAGCACCCAAGATCAGGATCAAACCCAGGTCTCTGGTGTCATATGTGCCATCCCTGTTACTGATAGACAGATGTAATATGTAGATGTGTTTAAGAAGGAACTGCAGATGCTGGAAAATCGAAGTTAGACAAAAATGCTGGAGAAACTCAGCGGGTGAGGCAGCATCTATGGAGCGAAGGAAATAGGTAACGTTTTGGGTCGAGACTCTTCTTCAGTCTGAAGAAGGGTCTCGACCCGAAACGTCGCCTATGTAGATGTGTGGTTTATTTTATTTAGTTTAGTTTTGAGATACAGCACAGAAACAGGCCCTTCGGCCCACGGAATCCAGACCAACCAGCGATCCCAGCACACTAACACTATCCAACACACCTAGGGGCAATTCGGAGGAGGCGCTGTCCTGAACGGCTGCCTGTCCTGCAGCTGTCCGTTTTTTCCCCTTCTTTTTTATTATTTTTAGTTCGTTAAGTGTACAGTCAGGGGGTCTAAATCTTTTATGTGTGGGGGGTGGTGGGGGGGAAGGGGGAAACTGCTTTTCTAAGTCCCTACCTGGTCGGAGGGGTTGCCTTCCTCCGAGCAGCGTCTTCGACCTGTCCTCGCGGCCTACCAGCGGGTCCTGGAGCGACGTTTCCCTGAGGGGACCTGGCCAGAACATCGGCTTTGGCGGCGGCGCAGAACATCGGCTTTTGCGGCAGTGCAGCGCTGGAGCGCTATTGCGGAGCGGGCGATGCCTTTCCTGGGTCACCGCGCTGGGACTCCACTATGCTTGGTACCGCCGAGGAAAACATCGTGGAGCCGCGGTTCTGCGGAGCGGCCAGCTGCGACGTTGAACTTACATCTCGCCGAGATCACCAGTGTGCGGAGCTCCGTCCGGCGCGGTCTGTTGGCTTGGAAGCCGCAGGCTCCGGTGGGAAGGCGGCCGTTCCTGGCACCCCAAGCCGCTGGGGGTTCTCCCGACGCCGGAGTACCATCACCCGGCGAGAACATCGGGCGCCGTGGCGGCGACTGTGGAGGCCTCAATAGGCCCGACTATGGGTGGACAAGAGGATGGGGACTGGACTTTGTGCCTTCCCCCACAGTGGGAATCACTGTGGGGGGATGTTTTGGTGTTGAATTTCTTTATGAATACTGTGTTGTATTTTTATTAGTGTGCTGCAAGGACATCAGAATTTCCCTTGAATAAGGGGATTAATAAAGTAATCAATCAATCAATCAATCAATCAATTGATATATATACCAAGCCAATTAACTTACAAACCTGTACGTTTTTGGAGTGTGGGAGGAAACCGTAGATCTCGGAGAAAACCCACGCAGTCACGGGGAGAACGTACAAACTCCGTACAGACAGCACCGTTGGTCAGGATCGAACCCGGGTCTCCGGCACTGCAAGCTCTGTAAGGCAGTAAATGTACCGCTGCACCACCATGCCACCCTTGTGTACATACCTTGAGAACCACATACATTGTGCAGTGTCACCTTTGATACAGGATTGCATCAGCTAACAGTGTCATCTGAATGTTGTTTACCTTTGATAAAGCATATTTGTTTAGTGGTTCTAACCCTGTCCCTGTTCTAACACAACAAAACAAAACAGCCCACAACACCACTAAGAGTTTTGCAGGTTGCTGGGTTGAAATAGATGGGTATCAGGTGGATACAAGGATCTGCAAATGCTGGAAAGTTGTATGAATGACATTTAACCTCAGCTGGATCCAGTTTGAAGGTTTGCAGCGAAATATGGAGAATCTATTGTGACATTGACTCAGTCTGAGGCAGCAGGGTGGCACAGTGGTGCAGCGGTAGAGTTCCTGCTTTACAGCGCCAGAGACCCGGGTTCGATCCTGACTGCGGGTGCTGTCTGTAAGGAGTTTGTACATTCTCCCTGCGACCGCATGGGTTTTCTCCGGGTGTTCTGGTTTCCTCCCATACTCCAAAGGCACACAGGTTTGTAGGTTAATTGGCTTTGGTTGGATTATAAATTGTCCCTGTTTAAGAAGGAACTGCAGATGCTGGAAAATCGAAGGTCGACAAAATTGCTGGAGAAACTCAGCGGGTGCGGCAGCATCTATGGAGCGAAGGAAATAGGCAACGTTTTGGGCCGAAACCCTTCTTCAGACTGATGCAGGATGAGGGGAGAGGGGGGGGGGGAGGGGGGCGGGAAGAAGAAAGGAAGAAGGGGAGCCAGAGGGCTGAGGGAAAGCTGAGAAGGGGAGGAGACAGCAAGGGCTACCGGAAATTGGAGAAGTCAATGTTCAAGCCACTGGGATGCAGACTGCCCAAGCGGAAAATGAGGTGTTGCTCCTCCAGTTTCCGGTGCTCACTCTGGCAATGGAGGAGGCCCAGGACAAAAAGGTCGGATTCGGAATGGGAGGGGGAGTTGAGGTGCTGAGCCACAGGGAGATCAGCACTTCAACTCCATTGTCTTGAGTCTTAAGGGTTATCTTCAGCCTCAGTTCCCTTGCACAATCCTACCTCACGTCTGGTTGCTGGTCCACCTCATTGGGCACGTGCAAGGTGTAGTCCAACGTGACCATGTGCGGCTTGCTGTTCACATAGAGTACGGAGGTGCTGATGTCACTCTTCAGGTCACTCTGGAAGACACAATGTTTGCTGCAGGGTAGCAAGGAGCATCACAGGAACAGGCCCTTCGGCCCACAATGTCTGTGCTGAACATGATGCCAAAACCAACTCTTATCTGCTGGCACGTGATCCACAGCCCTCCATTCATAGTGTCATAGAGTCACGCAGCTTTGAAATAGGCCCTTCGGCCCAACTTGTCCCATCTACACTAGTCCATGGGGAGAAGGCAGGGGAATAGGGTTAGGAGGGAGAGATAGATCAGCCATGATAGAATGGAGGTGTAGACTTAATGGGTCGATTAGGCCCATGTCCCTCTAAACTTGCCCTATCCATGTATTTATCCAAGTGTTTCTTAAACGTGCATGCCTCATCTCCCTCCTCCGGTAGGTTGTTTCATACACCCACCGCCCACCTCCTACATATCCATGTGCCAACCTAAAAGCCTCTTAAACACCACTAACGTTCCCGTTTCCACCACCACCCTCTGCCAGCATGTACCTGACCCTCTTGACTCCTTGTGTAAAGAGTTTGCCCCAAACATTTTAATAAAACTTTCCCCCTTTAACCTTAAAGCTATGCCCTCTAGTATTTGATATTTCCATGCTGGGCAAAATGTTCTGACTGTCTATCCCTCTCATCATTTTATATTCTTTCTACCAACCTCAGGCTTTCCAGAGAAAACAATCTGAGTTTGTCCATCCTCAAGTTTGCCACAAATGGCTGTGTAGGCCGTCATTAGTTTTTTTTTTAAAGAGAGATTGAAAGCTTCTTGATTGGCAGGGGCATACGGTATGGATGGGCAGAATGGCCTAGTTCTGCTTCTATGATCTTATGATCTCCACTGATAGCTAATACCATCTAATTATGGCAGCATTTTGGTAAACCTCCTATTCACCGTTTGCAAATCCTTTACATCTATCTATATTACTAAAAGTCTGATCTTGACCACTTTTGGCTCACTGTGCTGCAATTTCCAAGAGAACGCCGCCACCTACGGCCGTCATTTTTGGCCACCTCGCTCAGAGCCCCCCTCCGCCATCCGGGACTGGAGGATTTTTCCCATCGATGAAAAATCAGAGAGATATTAATGTTTTTTTTAAATTTGCCATTCTCTCTGCTGCCCCTGCTGGAGGGAGGGGGAGGGACTATAAAACCAGGAAGTGGTGTGCCTCATTCAGTTTCTGAGCTTTGAATAACACTGAACACATGTCTACTCAACTGTGAGTGCCCTTAATGTGGTTTGAAAATGAAAATATGGTTGGTTTGAAGTAAAAAGGCCATGCAAATGGTTGTTCAGGAGGTTTGGGTTTAAGTAAAAGGCACTGCAAATGGTTGTTTGGGGGGTTTGGGTTGAAGTAAAATGGCACTGCCTGCAAATAGTTGTTTGGGGGGTTTGGGTTGAAGTAAAAAGGCACTGTAAATGGTTGTTTGGGTTGAAGTAAAAAGGCACTGCAAATAGTTGTTTCGGGGGTTTGAGTCGAAGTAAAAAGGCACTGCAAATGGATGTTTGGGGGGTTTTGGGTTGAAGTAAAAAAGGCATTGCAAATGATTGTTTGTCTAAACTTGACAACTTCCTGTTTGCACTATATTGATTTTAGATAAAATGCTACCACTTACGGCTGTGATTTTTGGCCATCTTACTCAGTCCCCCTCCGCTCATCAGGTGCAGAGGATTCTTCCCATCAATTAAAAATAAAAGTGTTATTAATGTTTAAAAAATGTTGAGAATCTCCTGTCAATCACGCGATGAAGGCCACACCATTTCCGGTGGGATGGGGAGGATTATAAAACCCGGAAGTGTGGGTGTGGCTCAGTCTCTGCATGATGGGGGAGGGAGAGGTCACAACTGTCTGAGCTGTGAATCAACTGAACACACCGAATGTGTATTGAACTGTGAGTGTGGTGTTTTGTGTGGTTTTATGGTGGTTTCACCCTGCTTGAAATGGTATGAAACTGCATTTGAATGTGGTGGGCTTGCACTCTGCATGAAATGGTATGAAATTGCATTTGAATGTGGTGTTGTTGCACCCTGCATGAAATGGTATGAAATTGCATTTGAATTTGGTGGCCTTGGACCATCCTTGAAATGGTATGAAACTGCACTTGAATTTGGTGGCCTTGCACCCTGCTTGAAGTGGTTGGAAACTGCACTTGAATTCGGTGGCCTTGCACCCTGCTTGAAGTGATAGGAAACATAGAAACATAGAAAATGAACCTGAATTTGTTGGCCTTGCACACTGCTTGAAGTGGAAAGAAACTGCATTTGAATTTGGTGGCCTTGCACTCTGCTTGAAATGGAAGTGAGCCAACTGCCAGCCCACCAGCCGTGAGTGAGCTGCCAGCACATCAGGCTTGAGGGACTGAGCTGCCACCCCAAGAATCCATTTGGCCCACAATGTCCATCCTAGCCCCCTGGAGACCAGTAGTCCCTGCAGCCAACAACACCCATACCAGCGCTCCAGAAAGCCCCCCCCCCCCCCCCCCTCTCCCCCCCCCCCCCCCCCCTCTCCCCCCCCCGCCCCCCCCCCACACTGGCCACCAATATTACAATTGGTGGAGAGGTGGAATATTGCGTCGGGGGACCAGCCCTCCCCTGTGAACATGGGACCCAACGGGTCCCACTTAGTATAGTACTTCTTGTAATGGGGTCATAAGGTCATGTGATAAGAACAGAATTAGGCCATTCGGCCCATCATATCTACTCTGCCATTCTATCATGGCTGATCTATCTCTCCCTCCTAACCCCATTCTCCTGCCATCTACCCATAACCCCTGACACCCATACTAATCAGAGGGTGACCAGACCAGCACTGGGCTACTCAGCACTGGACGTGTACTCGCTGGAGTTTAGAAGGTTGAGGGGGGACCTCACTGAAACTTACAGAATAATGAAAGGCATTGATAGAGTGTATGTGGAAAGGATGTTTCCACTGGTGGGAGAGTCTAGGACCTGAGGTCATAGCCTCAGAATTAAAGGGTGCTCTTTTAGAAAGGAGGTGAGGAGGGACCTCTTTAGTCAGAGGGTAGTTAATCTGTGGAACTCATTGCCAGAGGGCTGTGGAGGCCAAGTCAGTGGATATTTTTAAGACAGAGATAGACAAATTCTTGATCAGTACAGGTGTCAAGGGTTATGGGGAGAAGGCAGAAAAATGGGGATTAGGTGGCAATCAATCATGTTTGAATGACAGAGTTGACTCGATGGGTCGAATGGCCCAATTCTACTCCTATAACTTGTGAACTTGTGAACTGCACAGAATATTCCAAATGCGGCCTAACTAAAACCACATAACGCTGCATTGTAAATTCCTGACTTTTATCCTGATGAAGGCAAGCACCGCATATTTCTTCTTTACCATTCTATCTACTTGTGTTGCTACCTTCAGGGAGTTATGGACATGGATCCCAAGATCCCTCTCTACATCAATGCTGTTAAAATGGTGAACAGGCTCATCGGGAAGGCCGGCTCCATCCTGGGGACGGAGTTGGATTCATGGGAGGTGGTCTTGGAGGGGAGGATGCTCCTCAAACTGCAGAGCATCTTGGCCCAGTGGCTATCAAACTGTACAACTCATCCCCCTTATGTTGTGGGGTAGACTGAGACTGAACCCCCCCCCCCCCCCAATCTTTGCACATCCCCAATCCTTTCCACTTGTCACTTTAATTTCTAGATTCATAGATCTTGTGTTTTATGACTGTTGGCAGATCAATTTCCGTCCTGGGATAAATAAAGTTCTATCGTATCGTGTCGTATTGCCCTTCAGAAGAATTTTGGCATGCAAAAGCGATGAATGGTAAGAGATTTTATTATTTCTACGTAGCTAGAACAGAACGGTGCATCACAGGAACAAGTACTTCTGCCCGCAATGTATGTGCCAAAACATGATGCCAAGACCAACTCATCTGCCTGCCTGTGTCCCATATCCATGCGCCTATCCAAAAGTCTCTTACTCACCACTATCATATCAACCTCCACCCCCCACCCTTGGCAGCATGTTCCATAGGGCTCTAGTTTAGTTTAGTTTAGAGATACAGCACAGAAACAGGCCCTTCGGCCCACCGAGTCCTCGCCGACCAGCGATCACCCCGTACACTAACACTGTTCTGCACACAATAAGGACAATTTCCAATTATACCAAGCCAAGTACCCGACAAACCTGTAAGTCTTTGGAGTGTGGGAGGGAACCTGAGATCCCGGAGAAAACCCACGCAGGTCACGGGGAGAGCGTACAGACACCACCCATGTATCAGGAGCGAACCCGGGTCTCTGACGATGTAAGGCAGCAACTCTACCGCTGCTCCATCGTACCACCCCTCTAGAATGGAGGAAGATTGGATCGTGATGGTCAATGCGAAGCTGTCAGTGAAGACTATAGAAAGCGGTGGGGAGAGTGGGACATAGGGAATGGCCTTTCGTTGGCACGGACATTGTGGGCCGAAGGGCCTGTTCCTGTGCTGGGCTGTTATAGTACAGTACAGACTCGCTGGGTCCCATGGTCTCTCTCTTTGACGAAACAATGCTTCCTGAAATTGATGTTAATAATACACTACATATCTAACGGGCCTGTCCCAATTAGGCGACTCTTTAGGCGACTGCCAGGGACTAGTTTTAATGGAATTCACCTACAACACCTGGCGACAACCTACGACAGCACCCACGACAACAAAAATTGTTGCCACTGTCGGCGAAAAATTTTCAACATGTTGAAAATATTGCGGCAGTCACCCAAAAAACTACCTAAGTGGGACAGGCCCAAAGTCTTTCTTTCAAAGCATTTGTGTCTAGGACTGGATTTTCCCTTTTCTTAATGAACAAAAAAAAATCTAAAAAGCAACGCATAAGGGAGATGTTTAATTTAGTTTAGTTTAGTGATACAGAGCGGAAACAGGCCCTGCAGCCCACCGAGTCCTCGCCGACTAACGATCACCCAGCACACTAGCATTATCCTACACCCTATGGACGATTTACAGTTTTTGCCAAAGCCAACTAACGTACAAAGCTGTGTGTCTTTGGAGTGTGGGAGGAAACCGGAGCGCCCGGAGAAAGCCAACATGGTCACAGGGAGAACGTACAAACTCCGTACAGACAATCACTCATAGTCAGAATCAAACCCGGGACTCAGGCGCTGTGAGGCAGCAACTCTACCGCTGTGCCACGGTGATGGGCAGGGAATTTATTTTTAATAGATAGTGCTGAGTGCCTGGTACGTGCTGCTGAAGGGTTTTATATAGGCACATGATATGCAGGGATTGGAGGGATGTTGATCACCAGGTTACAGGCAGAGGAGATTAGTTTAACTTGGCATCATGTACAACACAGACAATGTGGGCCGAATGGCCTGTTCCTGTGCTGTACTGTGTTATGTCGCATGTTACATTTCCATAATAATTTGGCTTTGGTGCCCTTTGTAGAAACAAAATACCTGGCAGTCCTGGGGACGATTTAAAAACATCTTCAGACAGTCAGAACCATTGGAAATGTCAAAGACTAAAAGGCCCAGCTCTAAGGTGAGAGGGGCAAAGTTCAAAGGGGCAAGTTTTTTTACAGGTGGGTGCCTGGAACGTGCTGCCAGGGGTGGTGTTGGAGGCAAATACGATAGTGGCGTTTAAGAGGCTTTTAGATAGGCATGTGGATATGCTGGGAATAGAGGGATACGGATCACGTGCAGATCAGTTTAACTTGTCAACATGTTCGACACAGACATACTGGGCCGAAAGGCCTGTTCCTATGCTGCAATGTTCTATGAAGAAACAAGGAACTGCAGATGCTGGTTTACAAAAATAATGTTGCAGAGTGCTGGAGTAACTCAGCGGGTCAGGCAGCATCTCGGGAGAACATGGATAGGTGAAGCTTTGAATCGGGACCTTTCTTCAGACTCTACTTCTGTACTGTGCTGTGTTCTATGGCTGATGTAATATTTCCACAATAATTTGGCTTTGGTTTTCTTTGAAGATGATTGTCATATCTTTTTTTTAAGACATAGGGGCCTGTTCCTATGCTGTGCATTTCTCTGCTCTATGGTGCCGTCTCTGATCTGTTCTGTTCCTTTCCATACCTCTAGTTTCCCTCTCTCCTGACTCTCAGTCTGAAGAAGGGTGGTGACCCGAAACATCGCCTATTCCTTTTCTCCGGAGGCGCGGCCTAACCTGCTGAATTACTCCAGAATTTTGTGTCTATCTTCTGCTTAGAGTTACTTTAGTTTAGAGACACAGCGTGGAAACAGGTCCATCGGCCCACTGAGTCCACGCCGACCCTGCACATTAACACTATCCTACACACACTAGGGACAATTTTACATTTATACCAAGCCAATTAACCTACAATACCTGTACGTCTTTGGAGTGTGGGAGGAAACCGAAGATCTCGGAGAAAACCCACGCAGGTCACCGGGAGAACGTGCAAACTCTCTCTTCTATAACATGGGCAGAAATGGTGATTGAAATAGTAAGATTAAACGAGAACTTACCAGTTTGAAGTTTGATCTTTATTTCACGAGGAGTTACGATGAGGGATTATGTGAAGACCCCGCCAGCACGCGTGCGCGACATTCTTCAAAGCAGCGGTGTGGAATCACAGTAATAGTAATTGAAATAAACATAGTAAGATAAGAAGAACTAATATACCAGTTGACCTTTATAATAGAGGGCGGGAGCGGAGGGCACGTAATCCCTCATCGTAACTCCTCATAAAATAAAGATCAAACTTCAAAATGGCAAGTTCTCGTTTAATCCTACTATTTTACTTCGGAGTCACGTGAGTGACTACGTGAAGATTTTAAAGATCTGTGATTTCAAGCCGTGGAACAGTCCATGCTTCACTCACTGCCGAAGTCATTCAAGGGAGGAAGTATGTTATCGTATTCAGACATGTATCCAATTCAAACAATAACAATTTATTTTAACAAAATAATGCTCCCTTGGGCTAAATGTATTACAGAATTTAAACTTGATTCTGTAACACCGTAGGTTTGGTTATTGGCTTTTATAAAGAATTGGAAGGTCTTTCTCTAGACCATCCTGCTGTTGCCAGGATATGGTCCATAGGCACTTCCATGTCTCTTGCTGCTGGTGTTGCTGTTGCCCTTGTGGATAGAGATTTAAGATGTCAGTATCCAGCCCAGCAGCTCCCAAACCTGTCTGAGCCATCTAGAGATGGTTTGTACTGATACCCGGCTATTAGGCTGTTTATGGCTGCCCATAGTGCCAATTTACTTCCTCTTAAAGTTCAGGTAGTCTTAAGGTATAGAAGTTGTGTCATTACACACAGTCGGGTGTCAGATGGGTATACCTGGAATTCCAAATATTGTCCTGATGTTCCTGGTCTATCTTGTTTAACAAGCTCTAATATGCGACGTTATCTTTTCTGGAGATGCCATCATTTTTCCCCAGTCTCAGTTTATGTAGAAACTGGACCCTTAGAGCTGAGACCAGTACTATCAGCATACTGTTTTTAATGAAAGTTTTCCCCCAGGGACAGGGACATTTCTGGTGCCCCTAGCAATGTTAGTACAACACTGACATCCCAGATCTGGGAGTACCTCGCTGTAGGATGGTTAGTGTTGTAAATAATCCTCAGAAGTTTGGCAACTAGAGGGTGAGATCCCATGGAGAGATGTCGTGGTGCCCGCCACCAGCAAGCTGTCAGGGTACTCCTGCGCAATTATAGTGCTGCCGCTCAGTCCTTCATCTACATGAAGGCTGGACAGGAATTCCCAGGACGTGGTGATTGTAGCTGTATTATACGCTACATCAGTCCTTGTTGATTCTTGATAGGCCGCCATGATCATGTTCATGGTCCTGTCCGTCAGCCCGGATCTTAGCATGGTGGACTATGGTTCAGAGACTATGTCAAGGACCACAGGGACCCATGGCTGTGTAGGCCAATCAGGTACTTCCAAGACACCTGATGCTGAGACCATATGTATTTTGCATAGGATCCGACTGATGAGGCAGGAGGGGGAAAAAGCATAGTAAATAATTTTCCCCAATTCCCCAATTCAGTGAGAAAAGTCCATTGCTGCTGCCCCAAGTGTGGTTCCCAAGCGACATATGTTGGTAACTGGTGATTGGGTCTAGATGCAAATAGATCGATATCTGGTGTCCCTATCTTTTAGTAATATCAGCAAACTTATTTGTGGTCCAACTGTCATTGAATTTTCATGACCTGGTGTGTGCCACTGTATTAATAACTATAATAACTTTATTTATAAAGCACTTTAAACAACTGCAGTTGCCACAAAGTGCTGTACATGAGAACTCATGAACAAAAAGCTATTACAAACAATTAAAAACCATTAAAAACTGTAAAACGAAGGACTATAAAAAACACACTAAAAATTAAAAGACATTAAAAGCACTAAAAACAGGAGCAATGCCTCAGCCAGTGTCGAAAGCCAAAGAATAAAAATGTGTTTTTAGGGAGGATTTGAAGATGGACAGTGAGGGGGCCTGTCTGATGTGCAGTGGCAAGGTGTTCCAGAGTGCCGGAGCAGCAACAGAAAAGGCTCTATCCCCTCTGAGCTTCCGCTTAGACCTTGGTACCTCAAGAAGCAGCTGATCAGCTGACCTGAGGCACCGGGCAGGAGCATATAGAGGCCAGGGGAGCCGTTGGAGAGAGGAGGACTTACCTGCAGCTGTAAGTATAAATACAGCGCGGGGTTTGCTTCTACAGAGGCCAGGGGAGCCGTTGGAGAGAGGAGGACTTACCTGCAGCTGTAAGTATAAATACAGCGCGGGGTTTGCTTCTACAGAGGCCAGGGGAGCCGTTGGAGAGAGGAGGACTTACCTGCAGCTGTAAGTATAAATACAGCGCGGGGTTTGCTTCTACAGAGGCCAGGGGAGCCGTTGGAGAGAGGAGGACTTACCTGCAGCTTAAGTATAAATACAGCGCGGGGTTTGCTTCTACAGAGGCCCGGGGAGCCGTTGGAGAGAGGAGGACTTACCTGCAGCTGTAAGTATAAATACAGCGCGGGGTTTGCTTCTACAGAGGCCAGGGGAGCCGTTGGAGAGAGGAGGACTTACCTGCAGCTGTAAGTATAAATACAGCGCGGGGTTTGCTTCTACAGAGGCCCGGGGAGCCGTTGGTGAGAGGAGGACTTACCTGCAGCTGTAAGTATAAATACAGCGCGGGGTTTGCTTCTACAGAGGCCAGGGGAGTCGTTGGAGAGAGGAGGACTTACCTGCAGCTGTAAGTATAAATACAGCGCGGGGTTTGCTTCTACAGAGGCCCGGGGAGCCGTTGGTGAGAGGAGGACTTACCTGCAGCTGTAAGTATAAATACAGCGCGGGGTTTGCTTCTACAGAGGCCAGGGGAGCCGTTGGAGAGAGGAGGACTTACCTGCAGCTGTAAGTATAAATACAGCGCGGGGTTTGCTTCTACAGAGGCCCGGGGAGCCGTTGGTGAGAGGAGGACTTACCTGCAGCTGTAAGTTACCCAAATCTGTAACGTTCCATCTCACTTCCAGAGAAGGATTCTGGTGGAAACCTCTGATTGGTGGAAGAGGACCAGTGGAAGCAGCTGATTGGCTTGTATTGTATTTGTATTGTAATTGTAAGGCTTTATTGTATTTGGATAAGGGGGAGAATGAAGGCCAGGGCAGTTTACTGTTCTGGATGTCAGATGTGGGAGGTCATGGAGTCTGAGTGCTCTCCAGACGTCCACATCTGCGCCAGGTGCGTCGAGATGGGGCTCCTAAGGGACCGCGTTAGGAACCTGGAGCAGCAACTCGATGACCTCTGTCTGCTCAGGGAGAGCGAGGAGGTCATAGAAAGGAGTTACAGGGAGGTGGTCACTCCAAGACCACGGGAGACAGAAAACTGGGTCACAGTTAGGAAGGGCAATGGGCAGAGGCAGGGACTGGTGAGTACCCCGGTGGCTGTACACCTTGAAAATAAGTACTCATGTTTGAGTAAGGGTGGGGGAGACAGCCTACCTGGGGGCAGCGACGGCGGCCGGGCCTCTGGCACAAAGACCGGTCCGGTTGCTCAGAAGGGTAAGGAAAAGAAGGGGAGGGCAATTGTAATAGGGGACTCTATAGTCAGGGGGTCGGATAGGCGATTCTGTGGACGCAGACAGGAGTCCCGGATGGTAGTTTGCCTCCCTGGTGCCAGGGTCAGGGATGTGTCTGAACGTGTCCAAGAAATCCTGAAATGGGAGGGAGAGGAGCCTGAGGTTGTGGTGCATATAGGTACCAATGACATAGGTAAAAAAAGAGAAGAGGTCCTGAAAGAAGAATTTAGGGAGTTAGGTAGAGAGTTAAGGAGAAGGACTGGAAAGGTAACAATCTCAGGATTACTGCCTGTGCCACGCGACAGTGAGAGTAGGAATGGAGCGAGGTGGAGGATAAATGCGTGGATGAGGGACTGGTGCAGTGGGTATGGATTCAAGTTTCTGGATCATTGGGACCTCTTTTGGGGAAGGTGCGACCTGTACAGAAAGGACGGGTTGCACTTGAACTCAAGGGGGACCAATATCCTGGCGGGGAGATTTGCAAAGGCTACTGGGGAGACTTTAAACTAGTATGGTTGGGGGGAGGGACTCAAATTGGGAAAGCTAGCAGTCAGTGTGTGAAGCAGGGGGCAGAGAATGGTAGCACTCTGACCCAAAATGTAGGGGAGAGAGAAGAAAAAGAAAATAATCAGAGAATAAGAGAGGGTGGGTTTCTTAAATGTGTATATTTTAATGCTAGGAGCATTGTAAGAAAAGTGGATGAACTTAGAGCCTGGATTGACACCTGGAAGTATGATGTTGTGGCGATCAGTGAAACATGGTTGCAGGAGGGCTGTGATTGGAAACTAAATATTCCAGGATTTCGTTGCTTCAGGTGTGATAGAATTGGAGGGGCAAGAGGTGGAGGTGTTGCATTGCTTATCAGGGAAGATATTACAGCAGTGCTTTGGCAGGATAGATTAGAGGGCTCGTCTAGGGAGGCTATTTGGGTGGAACTAAGAAATGGGAAAGGGGTAGCAACACTTATAGGGGTGTATTATAGACCGCCAAATGGGGAGCGAGAATTGGAAGAGCAAATATGTAAGGAGATTGCAGATATTAGTAGTAAGCACAAGGTAGTGATTGTGGGAGATTTCAATTTTCCACACATAGACTGGGAAACACATTCTGTAAATGGGCTGGATGGGTTGGAGTTTGTAAAATGTGTGCAGGATAGTTTTTTGCAACAATACATAGAAGTACCTACTAGAGAAGGGGCGGTACTGGACCGTCCTGTTAGGAAATGAGATGGGTCAGGTGGCAGAGGTATGCGTTGGGGAACAGTTCGGGTCCAGTGATCACAATACCATTAGTTTCAATATAATTATGGAGAGGGACAAAACTGGACCTAGGGTTGAGATTTTTGATTGGAGAAAGGCTAACTTTGAGGAGATGCGAAAGGATTTAAAAGGAGTAAATTGGGACAGTTTGTTTTATGGGAAAGATGTGGAAGAGAAATGGAGTACATTCAAAGGTGAAATTTTAAGAGTACAGAATCTTTATGTCCCTGTTCGGTTGAAAGGAAATCGTAAAAATTGTAAAGAGCCATGGTTTTCAAGGGAAATTGGACACTTGGTTCGGAAAAAGAGGGATATCTACAATAGTTATAGGCAGCATGGAGTAAATGAGGTGCTTGAGGAGTATAAAGAATGTAAAAAGAATCTTAAGAAAGAAATTAGAAAAGCTAAAAGAAGATATGAGGTTGCTTTGGCAAGTAAGGTAAAAGTAAATCCGAAGGGTTTCTACCGCTATATTAATAGCAAAAGGATAACTAGGGATAAAATTGGTCCATTAGAGAGTCAGAGTGGCCAACTATCTGCAGAGCCAAAAGAGATGGGGGAGATATTGAACAGTTTCTTTTCTTCGGTATTCACCAAGGAAAAGGATATTGAATTATGTGAGGTAAGGGAAACAAGTAGAGTAGCTATGGAAACTATGAGGATCAAAGAAGAGGAAGTACTGACACTTTTGAGAAATATAAAAGTGGATAAGTCTCCAGGTCCGGACAGGATATTCCCTAGGACATTGAGGGAAGTTAGTGTAAAAATAGCAGGGGCTATGGCAGAAATATTTCAAATGTCATTAGAAACGGGAATAGTGCCGGAGGATTGGCGTACTGCGCATGTTGTTCCATTGTTTAAAAAGGGGTCTAAGAGTAAACCTAGCAATTATAGACCTATTAGTTTGACGTCAGTGGTGGGCAAATTAATGGAAAGAATACTTAGAGATAATATATATAAGCATCTGGATAAACAGGGTCTGATTAGGAACAGTCAACATGGATTTGTGCCTGGAAGGTCATGTTTAACTAATCTTCTTGAATTTTTTGAAGATGTTACTCGGGAAATTGATGAGGGTAAAGCAGTGGATGTTGTGTATATGGACTTCAGTAAGGCCTTTGACAAGGTTCCTCATGGAAGGTTGGTTAAGAAGGTTCAATGGTTGGGTATTAATGGTGGAGTAGCAAGATGGATTCAACAGTGGCTGAATGGGAGATGCCAGAGAGTAATGGTGGATGGTTGTTTGTCAGGTTGGAGGCCAGTGACGAGTGGGGTGCCACAGGGATCTGTGTTGGGTCCACTGTTGTTTGTCATGTACATCAATGATCTGGACGATGGTGTGGTAAATTGGATTAGTAAGTATGCAGATGATACTAAGATAGGGGGGGTTGCGGGTAATGAAGAAGAGTTTCAAAGTCTACAGAGAGATTTATGCCAGTTGGAAGAGTGGGCTGAAAGATGGCAGATGGAGTTTAATGCTGATAAGTGTGAGGTGCTACATCTTGGCAGGACAAATCAAAATAGGACGTACATGGTAAATGGTAGGGAATTGAAGAATGTAGGTGAACAGAGGGATCTGGGAATAACTGTGCACAGTTCCATGAAAGTGGAATCTCATGTAGATAGGGTGGTAAAGAAAGCTTTTGGTGTGCTGGCCTTTATAAATCAGAGCATTGAGTATAGAAGTTGGGATGTAATGTTAAAATTGTACAAGGCATTGGTGAGGCCAATTCTGGAGTATGGTGTACAATTTTGGTCGCCTAATTATAGGAAGGATGTCAACAAAATAGAGAGAGTACAGAGGAGATTTACTAGAATGTTGCCTGGGTTTCAGCAACTAAGTTACAGAGAAAGGTTGAACAAGTTAGGGCTTTATTCTTTGGAGCGCAGAAGGTTAAGGGGGGACTTGATAGAGGTTTTTAAAATGATGAGAGGGATAGACAGAGTTGACGTGGAAAAGCTTTTCCCACTGAGAGTAGGGAAGATTCAAACAAGGGGACATGACTTGAGAATTAAGGGACTGAAGTTTAGGGGTAACATGAGGGGGAACTTCTTTACGCAGAGAGTGGTAGCTGTGTGGAATGAGCTTCCAGTGAAGGTGGTGGAGGCAGGTTCGTTTTTATCATTTAAAAATAAATTGGATAGTTATATGGATGGGAAAGGAATGGAGGGTTATGGTCTGAGCGCAGGTATGTGGGACTAGGGGAGACTATGTGTTCGGCACGGACTAGAGGGGTCGAGATGGCCTGTTTCCGTGCTGTAATTGTTATATGGTTATATGGTTATATGGTTATATAGGTGAAGCAGCTCAGAGAGGTAAGGCGGGGCGAGCCCATTCAACGATTTAAAAACAAATAAAAGAATTTTGAAATGAACTCGAAAGTGCACTGGGAGCCAGTGAAGGGAGGCCAAAATTGGCGTAATGTGCTCCCTCTTTCGAGTTCCGGTCAAAAGGCGAGCGGCAGCATTTTGAACAAGCTGGAGACGAGCCAATGAAGCTCGTGCGACTCCAGAGTAGAGTGCGTTACCTGGTAGGTAAGTTTGCTGATAGCCAAATATGTATGTTAACACACCATAGCCAAATATATTGGCCAGATTGACACATGATATCGATTTTATTCCACCCTTATGATTAATATATGCCACCACTGTGGTATTATCAATTTATAGGCGGACATGCAGATGGTGCATTGTGAGCAGTAGGCTTTTAGCCCATGAAACGCACCCAACATCTTTAAATAATTTATACCCAGTGTTTTTAGTAATGATGATTACTAATAATGATGGGCTGGAACTATGCCAAGTATTCCCTTTCATCATTATAACTCCGAATTGCTTTGGCTGGTAACTGCATAGGTCGATCAAAGTGACCTGCAAGGTGTTTTTGCTCTTGCACTTTTGCCCTTTTTGAGCTTTAATGATGCAAGGTCCAAACTGAGTAGCTGGAAATGCTGCTACTAGTTTCCCAATTACTCTTGTCTCCTGTCGAATAGATGTTTATTTTGTAATAATTAATTTTGTTGTAGGCTTCCACCAAGTCTGTTGCTTTACTCTTTGGCAATGTTACAGACATATGGATAATGTTAATTGTAAATCCCAGAAAGTCCATAGTTGTGGATGCCGTCAACTTAGATTTATCTGGATGGAGATGACCCCAGAGTTTCAACCCAATGTTTGGTAGTTAAAACTGCTGATTTAGTTCCAGGGTTTTTCCCCACAATTGATATATCATCAAGATATGCCATGACAATATTTTTTGTTTCCTAAGTATTGCCAAGGCCAGTTTTAATATCTTGGTGAACAGTCTTGGGGCTGAAGTTTAGCCCATTAGGCAACGCTATATACTGCCATAGTTGCCCCATCCAGTTAAATTTTAGGTATCGACAATGATCCCTTCATGTCTCCCAAAACAAGTGTAACATTCCCCAGTTAGTACAGGTCACACACCTTTGTGTTCTGGAAAGAACCAGATCCACCTACCTCTCCCTGGTTGCCGGTGGCACGTCCCTTTCTTCAACTTCTGCCTCTTCTGCGGAAGAGGCGTCGGAGTGCAAGGTTGGCACGTTTTCCATGAGGGTCGCTCTGGGCCTTGGCCTAAAAAAGGACCTTTGTGATTGCTGCGTGGCCCACATGCTTTCACCAGCGTCCTGGTGTTGATGCCTGCTGGTGGATGCATAGGGGTGCTGCCGTCTGAGGTGTGTTCTGCCCGTTGCTGACGACGCTGTTATGAGCCCAACGGCTTTAAACTCTTCGTCGAGCTTTTTTACTTGTTTAGACAAGTTTCCCTCCCGGTTGTGTTGCAGCTGTTTCGCACAACCCTACAAATTTGGGGTTTAGTGCAGGTTTACTGTGCTCTCGCAAGCAATTGATTTCATAGTGGGTATTGCGGAGCAATGTCAGTCCTGCTGTCATCTCTGTACCATCGTCTGGGTGAGCAACCAATGATATGCCCGCTGTCAGAAGTTTTAAAATCTTCTGTCGTTTGACCGCTGGTTGCCCATGGCTGTCGGCTGTCGGAACCTTCCCGGTTCCCCGCAGCCTGCGGTCCTGGAGCCGCTGGTCGCCCGTGGCTGTCGGCTGTCAGAACCTTCCTGGTTCCCCGCAGCCTGCGGTCCTGGAGCCGCTGGTCGCCCGTGGCTGTCGGCTGTCGGAACCTTCTTGGTTCCCCACAGCCTGCGGTCCAGGTGTCGGTTTTTTCTTCCCCTTGTCCAACGTGCTGCAACATGAAGCACAGCAAGGGGAAGAAACACAACTTCAGAATAAATGTTCTTCTTACCTTATAGGTCCATTTCAATTTTGCCACGGGAGCGCTCCACCCTCGCCCGTCGCTGTTGCACTGTGTGAGATGCTATGTCGCGCACGCGTGCTGGCGGGGTCTTCACGTAGTCACTCACGTGACTCCGAAGTAAAATAGTGCATTAGTGTCATAGAGTCATGGAGTAATACAGTGTATCAGTTGGCCCAACTTACCCACACTTAATATGTCCCAGCTACACTAGTACCACCTGCCATTATTTTTGTAAACCAGCATCAACCCGAAATGTTGCCTATTTCCTTCGCTCTATAGATGCTGCCTCAGCCCTGAGTTTCTCCAGCACCTTCAATTTTCCAGCATCTGCAGTTCCTTGTTTCTACATATAACAGGTGGGACCATATCCCTTCAAACCTGTCCTATCCATGTACCTGTCTGTTTCTTCAACTTTGGGAGAGTCCCAGCCTCAACTACCTCCTCTGCCAGCTTGTTCCATACACCCACCACCCTTTGTGTTAAAACGTTACCCCACAGATTCCTGTTTAATCTTTTCCCCTTCACCTTAAACCTATGTCCTCTGGTCCTGGTGAGTTACTCCAGCATTTTGTGTCTACCTTCTCTGTGCCCTTCCCAGCTTGACAACTTCTTTCCTATAACATGGTGCCCAGAAATGAACACAATACTCTACATGCGGTTTCACCAAAGTCTGCAACATGACCTCCCAACTCCTATACTCAATACTCTAACTGATGAAGGCCAATGTCCCAGCTTTTTGACCAACTTATCTACTAGCGACTCCACCTTCAAGGATAGACAAAAATGCTGTAGAAACTCAGCGGGTGCGGCAGCATCTATGGAGCGAAGGAAATAGGCAACGTTTTGGGCCGAAACCCTTCTTCAGACTGAAGAAGGGTTTCAGCCCGAAACGTTGCCTATTTCCTTCGCTAAATAGATGCTGCCGCACCCGCTGAGTTTCTCCAGCATTTTTGTCTACCTTCAATTTTCCAGCATCGGCAGTTCCTTCTTGACCATTCCACCTTCAAGGAACCATGCACCTGTAGTCCTTTTGTGTATGGATGCCAAATTTGCTGGAAACTCAAACAATACAAATGCAGGGAAGCTTTGAAGATACATCAATAGGCACTTGGCACGGCTTGCAATCTCAATGAGGTACAATACCTTGTAGTATATATTCTTGCCCTGCGGAACGTGGCCTGTCTTGAGGATGGCGTCGTTGTTCCGATGGTCAATGATTAATATTCCGCCCGGTTTCACCATGTTGCCGATGTTATGTAACGCCAACTTCTGATCACTCTGGTCTCCTGCAACGGTCCAAGGAAATAAGAACGGTACCAACTTGTCACAGAAGATAGACACAAAATGCTGGAGTAACTCAGTGGGACAGGCAGCATTTCTGGAGAGGAATGGGTGATGATTCGGGTCAAGACCCTTCTTTTCCTTCCTGCACCAACTTGTCTTCTCTGGGTCACCTTTAGTTTAGTTTAGTTTAGAGATACAGCGCAGAAACAGACCCTTCTGCCCAACGAGTCCGCACTGACCTGCAATCCCTGCGCATTAACACTATCCTACACACACAAGGGACAATTTACAATTTTTACCAAAGCCAATTAACCTGCAAACCTGTATGTTTGTGGAGTGTGGGAGGAAACTGGAGCTTCCTGCAGAAATCCCATACAGGTCACAGGGAGAACGTACAAACTCTGTACAGACAGCACCTATAGTCAGGATTGAACCCAGGTCTCTGGCGCTGTGAGGCAGCAACTCTACCGCTGCACCACCGTGCCGCCTCTGGGTGGTTGCAGACCTCCAACGAGGAATAGGATGGAGTTTAAAATATTAATAAAAATCTTAATCAGAAACATTCCCATTTTGAAAATCAACATGACCAGTGGGAAATGATCAACATAGACTTTGTAGTTGGAGAATATTCCAACATGAAAGGGAAAGGCAGCGCCCGCCTGGCCTGGCGTTGCCCAGCGCCTCAGTCAGTCAGCAGCGGCTGGAGGTGAGAAGTGGGGGAGGTGGGGTATAGAGGGATATGAGGGCATAGGGAGAGGAGAGGAGGGAGGGAGGGAGTGACTGAGGGTAGGGGAAAGAGAGGGAAGGAGAGGTGAGGGAGGTATTGGGGAGGAGAGGAGGAGAGGGGAAAGTGGGAGGATGAAGAGGCAGGGGAGGGAGTGCTGGGGGATGAGGGGAAATGAGTCGCGCCTGCGCAGTTGGGGGCTATGGGTGAGTGGTGGAATATTGTGTTGGGGAACGGGTTGAGTTGGGGGACCAGGCCTCCCGTGTGACAGGAACCCAACGTGTCCCACTTGGTCTAGTCTCCTTACTAAAAGAACGTCCTTTAATTCTGAGGCTGTGGCCCCTGGTCCTAGACTCTCCCACTAGTGGAAATATCCTCCCCACATGTTTCCACCAGTGGGAGAGTTCCGGCATCTTCTGTTCCAAGAGTTTCTAGTCTCGTGTTAGGAGCTGCACCGTTTAGAAGATAAAACAGAACAGTCTGGGACAAAGAAGATGTCAAGTTAAACGAATCAGCGTACAATTCTTCTTCTGTTGCCTCCCCCTCCAGACCTTTTTCTCTGTCAAGGAGTCCTCAACAAGGAGTGATGACCCTTTCTCCCATTCCCACCATTACAATACAATACAAAACAATACAATACAATTTATTTGTTGTCATTTGAACCTCATTGAGGTTCAAACAAAATTTGGTTTCTACAGTCATACACACAAGAAAAAGAACCAAGACACAACACAATTTACACAAACATCCATCACAGTGCATCTCCTCCTCACTGTGATGGAAGGCAAAGTCTTATATCTCCCCTGCACTCCTCATTCTCCTCCCAATGTCAGAGTCAAAGTCCCCGGCGGGCGATGGTAAATAAGTCCCGTGGCAATTAAAGCCGCGCCGGGCGATGTAAGGCCACGCTCCGGGTCTTGGTGTTGGAGCCCCCGGCAGGCACTAACAAGTCCCGCGGCCATTTAATGCCGCGCCGGGCGATGTAAGGCCCCGCTCCAGGTAATTTTCAACCCCGCAACTCGGGCGGGAGAAGTCGCCGTTGCGGAAGCCCTGGAAAGCGGTCTCCAACCAGGGACCCGCGGGCTCCCGGTGTCACCGTCCACCAGACCTGTGGCTGGAGCCTCCGAATCTCCGGGGTCGGGCTGCAGCAGCTCGCCACCACAGCTCTCCGAACTCGGATGGTGAGTAGTCCACAGGCTCCGCGACTGGAGCCTCAGGTCGTTCCGGTTGGAGGCCGCTCCACGGTGCTAGGCCCCAACGACATCGGAGGCCCGACAGAGAAAAGGTCGGGTTCTCCTTACAGGGAAAAGATTTTCAAAGTTTCCCCCACCCCCCACACACATACCCAGTAAAAAAAAAAAACTACATTCAAACGAGACAAAACATAAAAAAATACAGACGGACTGCAGAGGCCGCTGCGACGTGAGTCGCACCGTCCACCCATTCCTCCTCATCTTGGGCTACCCCAACTGGCCTTCTGCCCACCCTGGACCTTTTTATTTCCAATTGCGGGTGTGACTTCAACCATCCTGATTTCTCTACTCTCCTTATCCAGTCTAAATCAGTGAGTTTCCCATTATATGACAGTTATAACAGCTTTTCATCATTTTGTTTTTGCTGACTTCTTCACAACATACTTTTAAAAAGCCATTTGTATTGAACCACATAAAACCACAGTTACGTAAAGGAAATAAGCTGAGCAAAAATGAAAGCAAGTGCACTGAAATGGGTGAAATTATATTGGAAAATGAGTAAACGGAAGATAATTGAAAGATCTTATGTCCGTCTTCCTGGAAAATATAAAAAATCTAAGTGATAGAGTCTAATACCAAATGCCTATACTAATATCTAATACATATCTATAAACCACCAATAGTCTGACTGTCTTTTCGTCTTTTTTTGTGTAATTTTTAGTGAGTTTTAAAAGTTTGTGTTAATGTTCTCTGGTTTGTTTTACGTGGGAGGAGGGGGGAGGGGGGAGGGGGGGAGGGGGGAACTTAAAAAAAAATAATCTCTTACCTTGCTGGATGCGATTGTTTTCCGGGTCGTATATCTCCGGTCGCTCTGCAGCCTAACATCATGGAGCTGGAGGCCTTGCTCGGGTCTGACTTTGAGCCCCACCGGAGGCCGTGGACTTACCATCGGAGCCGATCCCTTGCCTGGGATCGACGCCTGCGGACTTTAACATCAAGGAGCTCGCTGTATCGGGTAGAGACCAATGTCGGGAAGCTCCAAAAGCCACACGACGTTCGACTAGCCCCGACCTGGGATAGATCGCCCGGCGCAGGGGAGCTGAGATTCCCCCCAATGCAGGAGCTTGATCGCCCTGACGAGGAAGCCCACCGCTGGCTACGGGAGTAAGATCGTCCCGTCAACGGAAGGTTAGAGGCCCCCGACTGCTGGAGGACAAAGAAGGGAGGAATGCAGAGGAGTCACTCTGGTGAATGGTCATGTTAAATGTATTTTGTGTGTTCTGTTGCTTTTTATTGGTGTGACTGTGTGGCAAATCAAATTCCTCGTATGTTGCAAAACATACTTGGCTAATAAAGTATGATTATAATTAAATGGGATCTTATGTCTGTCTTCCTATAAAATACAAAATACCCAGGTTATAGAATCTAATACCTAATGCCTATCCTAATATCTAACACCGAACCATGTTCTCCAGGGATGCTGCCTGACCTGCTGAGTTACTCCAGCACTTTGTGTCTTTTTTTAAAACTGATCATCCCTGCCTGCATGCGATCTGTATTCCTCCATTCCTACAATATCTATGGGCCTATCTAAAAGCCTCTTAAACACCATTATCGTATCTGCCTCCACCACCACCCCCGGCAGTTCTAGGTACACAGCACCCTCTGTAAAAAAAATAAAATTGGCTTTACACATCTCCTTTAAACTTTACCCTCTCGCATTAACGGTAGGCTCCCTAGTCTTTTGATACTTCACCCTTGGGGCGGGGGGGGGGGGGGGGGGGGGGGGGGGGGGACGTATAGTTCCAACTGCATTCTTTGGCAATGCAAGAATAAACGAGGGCAGAGAGAATTTTACCTTTAAAGTCCGGCAAATGAGCGAATGAATTTCCCAAACAAATCACGGCATCAAAACCATCGCCGGGCTTGGGGATGTCCCTGGATAATGTCAACCAGTTGGCTTCTTCGATGACTGTGAAGGAGAAGCAGGGTGGGGAGTGCGTTAAAATGAGCGGAGACCATCGGAGGTAAGTCGCACGAGTGTAATGACCTGCTGTGATGGATATTCACTTTCCAAGCCAAAGGCTTGTTCACTTCGTAGGCCCAAATGCTTTTTGCTCAACTCTGCTTTTTAGCACAGCAACTGTCCAAAGTTCAGGATGTTTGTCGGATGCTACGTTGACGATCTAGTTGGTACACAATATGCTCACCTTGGTGTAATCAAAGAAACAATGGGTCCAAGGTTGGCCTAACAAACACTTCATCCTTCTCATGGAGTCATAGAGTCGTAGAGTGATACAGTGTGGAAACAGGCCCTTCGGCCCAACTTGCCCACACTGGCCAACGCGTCCCAGCTACACTAGTCCCACCTGCCCGCGTTTGGTCCATATCCCTCCAAACATGTCCTATTATCCATGTACCTGTCTAGCTGTTTCTTAAATGTTGGGATAGCCCCTGCCTCAACGACCTCCTTTGGCAGCTTGTTCCATACACCCACCACCCTTTGTGTGAAAAAGTTACTCCCTAGATTCCTATTAAATCTTTCCCCTTCACCTTGAACCTATGTCCTCTGGTCCTCGATTCGCCTACTCTGGGCACGACACTCTGTGCGTCTACCCGATCTATTTCTCTCATGGTACATCAAGCCATTCAAACGTATGACAGGTAAAGTGAAGAGAAGAGTTTTTTTTATCAGACTCTATGGCAGAATATTGTTTCTCCGCAATGCAGCATCACTGTTCCATAGGAAAAAGTCCAGTATTCGCAATAAAGGTAGGTTGGGAGATCTGGACTACCCCTTAACTTGTGAAAGCACTGTTCAGTAGTCCTGAGTGGTGGTGTGTGATTTCGAGCTTCTGTATCTTCTGCCGGACGGGAGCAGGGAGAAAAGGAATGACCTGGGTGTAACAAGTCTTTTGATTATGTCGGCTGCTTTCCTGAGGCAGCGTGAAGTGTAGACGGAGTCGATGGTGGGGAGTCTGGTCTGTGTGATGAACCGGGCTGCATCCACAACTTTCTGCAATATCTCGCACTCTTACATTAATGTGGTGGCATTAGGTTGGAGACCAACACAAGTGGCCTCTGGTGAATGGCCATCAACATGAGATTCTAAGTCTCTCTCCACACTCAACCTGCCGAGTATTTTCGACAATTTATCCAATTGCTATTTGAATGCTTCAATTAAAAACCCTGCCTCCATTCCACCCGGCAATTCATTCCAAACGCTAACTTGTCATTTAATGATTGATTGTCTAGTTTAGTTTAGTTTAGAGATCCAGCGTGGAAACAGGCCCTTTGGTCCATCGCGTCTGCTCCGATCAGTGATCCCCACACATCAACACTACCCTGCACACATTAGGGACAATTTACATTTATACCAAGCCTTTACATCTTTGGAGTGTGGGAGGAAACTGAAGATCATGGGAGAAAACCCATGCAGGTAACGAGGAGAACGTACAAACTCCATATAGACAGCACCCATAGTCAGGATCGAACCCTGAACCCGGGTCTCTGGCGCTGTAAGGTAGTAGCTCTACCGCTGCGCCACCGTGCCACTTTGAGATTGAGACATGCAGCATGCAAACAGGCCCTTTTGCCCATTGAGTCCACACCGACCACACTAGTTCTGTTATCCCACAGGGGCAATTTACAGAGGCCAATTAACCTACAAACTCGCACGCCTTTGGGACGTGGGAGGAAAGAGCAGCACCCGGAGGAAACCCATGTGGTCACGGGGAGAAGGTGCAAACTCCGCACAGACAGCACCCGAGGTCATGATCGAACTCGGGGTCTCTGGCGCTGTAATGGAAGGAGTGGACTGTGCGCTCTGTGTCCATCGGGGATCATCCCCACCCTGCCCCATGTACGGAGCTTCTCTGGCAAGATATTCACCCCATTTATCAAACGCCTCTTCCTTCCGTCGGTTCCACCGCTCTTGCAAGGCGTATTTCAGCATTTTGTCACTGGCGTCCGCACTCACCAGGTTGAAGCCTTCCTCCAGCAGCATAATGGAGTCCACTCTGTGGAGGTAAGCGATAGGGGGATTAGAGAGAGGTCCACTCACTTCAATGTTTCAATAGTTTAATAGTTCAATGATTCAACGGTCCAATGGTTAAGATGGTTCCATGGCTTTGGAGGTGTGCGTTTTCACATTTCTACACCTCGTGCCTGATGGGAGAGTGGTCCCATATCAGACCCTTTTCCCCAGGGTGGCAATGTCAAACTCTAGAAGGCATAGCTTTAAGGTGAGAGGGACAAAGTTTAAATGAGATGTGCAGGACAAGTTTCTTTACACAGTGGGTGGTGGGTGCCTGGAGTGTGTTGCCAGGGGTGGTGGTGGAGGCAGATATGATCGTGGTGTTTAAGAGGCTGTTAGATAGGCACATAGATATACATAAAATTGAGGGATATGGATCATGTATAGGCAGAGGAGATAGGCTTGACCTGGCATCATGATAGGCATGATAACATGAATCAATAATGTTTTATTATTAATATTTAATGTTTTATGTGTCATTCCTAACTGTCACTGTATGTCATCTTGTCACTTGCGGGTGGAGCACCAAGGCAAATTCCTTGTATGTGAATACTTGGCCAATAAACTTATTCATTCATTCAAAGGTTCAAAGATTTAATGGTTCACTGGTTCAAAGGTCCAATGGTGCTTTATTTGCCACACGTACTGAGGTACAGTGAAATGCATCTTTAGTATACAGTTCAGAGCTGGTATTACTACACATAAGCACTTCGATACATAGAGTCATTGAGTCATACAGTGTGGAAGCAGGCCCTTCGGCCCAACTTGCCCTCACCGGCCAACATGTCCCATCTACACTAGTCCCACCTGCCTGTGTTTGGCCCATATCCCTCCAAACCTGTCCTATCCATGTACCTGTCTATTTTTTTCGGGACCTCCACCGGGCTTGTTCCACATACCTACCACCCTTTGTGTGAAATAGTCACCCCTCAGATGCTTATTAAATCTTTGCACCTTCACCCTCAGCATATGTCCTCTGATGTGCGATTACATCTTGGTAAGCGTCTCAGATACAGTACAAGTGTATAGCATTAGTACACTGAGACAGTCGCCAGGTTTGGTGTCATTTTCAAGTCCCTATTGTTATAGACCAAGACTGTGACCACATTTGGGTAGCACGGTGGCGCAGCGGTAGAATTGCAGCCTTACAGCGCTTGCAGCGCCGGAGACCCGGGTTCGATCCTGACTATGGGCGCTGTCTGTATGGAGTTTGTACGTTCTCCTCGTGAACGCGTGGGTTTTCTCCAAGATCGTCCGTTTCCACCCACACTCCAAAGACGTACAGGTTTGTAGGTTAATTGGCTTGGTGTAAATGTAAATTGTCCCTAGTGGGTGTAGGATAGTTTTATTGTGCGGGAATGGAGGGAGGGGTTGGGGAGGAGGAGGGGGGGGACCCGCTCTGTTAGGCGGAGGAGAGTGTTGGTAGAGGGAAATTGGCTGGTTCTGCGGCCGAGGAAGAAACGGAGGGCTTTAAGACCTTCCTGGTGGGGGGTGGAGGTGTGGAGTGACTGAACATCCACAGTAAAGATGAGGGAGTGGGGGCTTGGAAAATGAAAGTCGTTGAAGAGATGAAGGGCGTGTGAGGTCTGAAAAAGGGTCTTGACCCGAAACGTCACCCATTCATTCTCTCCAGGGATGCTGCCTGTCCCGCTGAGATACTCTGTCATTGGAGACGTGCTGAGTTTCCTTAGTCTTCTGGATGTAGAGGCGTGGGTTTGCTTTCTTGGCTGTGGCTTCCATGTTGTTGGACCAGGACAAATGGTTTCAGCCTCGGAACCTGAAGCTCTCGAGCCTCAGCCACTTTAATGCAGACTGCGGGGTGAGCACTCCAGCCCGTCTCCTGAAGTCATTGACTAGCTCAAAGATAGACACAAAATGCCAGAGTAACTCAGCTGGTCAGGCAGTATCTCTGCAGAAAAGGAATAGGTGACGTCTTTGACCCGAAATGTCACCCATTCCTTCTCTCCAGAGATGCTGCCTGAGCCGCTGAGTTACTCCGGCAGTTTGTGTCTACCTTCTGTGTAAACCAGCGTCTGCAGTTCCTTCCTACACTCGTTGACGAGCTCCTTGGTTTTGTTGACACCGATGGGTGAGGGTGTTGTCCTGACTCTGAGTTATTGAGCCCATCGGTCTCAGTCCTGCACTTTCCCCGTTCTCCCATGACTGCTTGGGTTTCCGGCGGGTGCTCCGGTTTCTACTCACATCCTAATCGGGAATGGGCTTAACGTCGAGCTGGTGTGAATTGATGGTTGATAGCCAGAGCGGACCCGATCCCTTGCTGTTTCAAGCTGAGAGAACACAGAGAATGGCCAAAGAGCATGAAGGGCCTGGCTCCGTTCTGTACGACGGTATTTAGGCTTAAACAAGTCCACTGTAGAATATGTGAATAAGCACCTTCTGAGCACAGATAATTTGCTCCCAAGGTCTCCAACACTGGCCCCCTCGATCTACCACACAGATACTGTTGGTCATTAATACTGGGATCTGAGCCAAGGCCTTTTTTAGATTCTCTGGAACTGACCTCTAATCTTATCCTGCCTTACCCACGTCACCCAACTGTCAACAAGCCTGTTCACTCCTGGGTTAGTGGCCTGGGTTGGTTACAGCAGTTCTTCAATTAGCACTGCTCACGAGAACCACACTTGGAATCACAGCATCAGGCACATAGCTGGGGCAGAACTGTGACACTAGCAAACTCATTCTGTTCATGGTCTTCGTTATTCATCTAGTGCAGGCAACCTACCCCACACACTCTTTGCAACACTCAGACTGACACACAAGCGCACACTCACACTTCAGGGCCTGTCCCACTCGGGCGTCATTTGCGCGTCACGCAGGTGGCGTGCGAAGATTTTGTGAATCCCAAAATCCTGGGGCGCCGCGCGCAACTGCCTATGCCACCACGCCTCACCATGCGCCATGCTCGCGTAATGCATGCCATGCGCGCATCACATGCGCGTCATGACGTAAATGTTGTTGCTTAAATGACGCGCAAATGACGCCCTAGTTGGACAGGCCCTTTACACACCAATCCACACACACACACACACACACTCTCACACACTCACTCTCACATGTGCACACTTTACACCCACCCACACTCGATCTCACGCACACACTCACTCACACACCTACCCACTCATTCTCACACCCACTCTCATACACACATACTCACATACACTCATTCTCACACAAACATGTTCCAGATGTTCAGGGAGTCCAGAACCAGGGGCCACAGTTTAAGAATAAGGGGTAAGCCATTTAGAACTGAGATGAGGAAAAACTTTTTTCACACAGGGTTGTGAATCTGTGGAATTCTCTGCCTCAGAAGGCAGTGGAGGCTAATTCTCTGAATACTTTCACGAGAGGGTTAGATAGAGCTCTTAAAGATAGCGGAATCAGGGGATATGGTGAGAAGGTAGGAAGGAGGTGCTGATTGGGGATGATCAGCCATTATCATATTGAATGGCGGTGCTGGCTCGAAGGGCCGAATGGCCTACTCCTGCACCTATTGTCTATTGTCTAACTCACACCCGCATACTCACACACAAAGCTCCCCCCCTTCACACATGTACAATCTCACACATTCTCACTTACACTCTCTAGGTATATTGCAAAACTTACCTTCAGCTGCGCTGCAGATCTGTCGCTGCCCGTGTGCGCGATTTTGCCGCCTTTGAGAGGGGGGGGGCGGGTTTAAAACGCGATATTCTCTAGGCTATTCAAATCGAGGTTGTTCAGCCTACTTAGTTGCTGATGAAAAATCGCTGCGACATTAGTTCGCTGCAGCTATTTTTAAACTAAATTGGTTTATTTAATTGTTATAGTAGGTTAAAAATCATCCTCTAAACCCGCGACCGCCGCCAACGGGATGGATCTCATGTCGGGGACAGCACAAGGTAGGCTGTTTATTTTTACAATAAAAAGCGCTTCTTAAGATCCCTTTATACAAAATTTTATGTTGCGAGTAGCTGATTTGGGGGCCCATTAAATCCTGCAGTATTTTTCTGGGCATATGGGGTACAAATTCACCGCAAAGGCAGCGTTCCAAACCATCGCGTTCCACACGATCCCACTCGAAAGCTGATTTAAATGGCCATTAATTTACAGCAATTGAACACTAAATTCCTTCCATTTGGCCTATAAATTAATGAAAATGAGATTTAAAAATCATGTTTTATTGTGAATTCTTGTGTGAATGTTTTTTGGACATCTGGGCTATTTAAAAATGTTAATCTTTTCTTAAGAAATGGATAGATGTTTAGATCTAGTAATTGAAGTTTGGAATTAGCTACAATTGGGTAACTAACAAATTATATGCTTTAATTTCAGGTCATCCAAGTAAGATTGTTTAATATTTGTTTCAGAATGCTTCAATCTATAATAACTGAAAATTTCTTTCAGTTCTCTTAATTTTTAATAAAGTTATGGCCATTTCACGGTCCTTGTTCACAGCTTTTGTGTTAAGTCAATGGAAAATCAATAGGGAACAAGATGCTAATTTCCGAGTATGAAAATGGCCATAACCTTTTTAATACTGATGATATGAAAGTGAATTAGGTGTCAAATTAAACTTATTTTTATGCTTTATCTGATGGGATCAATTGCAGACTTGATTTTTAAAATCTCAAAATGTTGTAACATTGCTACACTCTCACTTACACACTCACCCTCACATATTAACCCTCACACACTCACTCACTCACATACCTACTCTCTCACACACACACTCGCTCACACACACACAATTACTCTCACACACTATTGAAGCAGATACATTTAAGAATTTTAAAAGGGATTCGGACAGGTATATGGACAGGAAAGGTGTAGAGGGCTATGGGCTAAACGCAGGCAACTGGGACTGTCCCAATATGCCAATGTGGTCATCATGGACAAGGTGGGCCGAAGGGCCTGTTTCCATGTTGTACAGCTCTGTGACCCTGGGAGAGTGAGCAGTTTGTTGGTGAGTAGATGCTGCTTGACAAGGAAGGCGGGGGAGTTGCAGAGAGAAAGTGCCTGCAGAAGGCTGCACATACTATACACCAAGTGAAGCCTTTATCCTGAACACTCCCACTTCACTGGGTGTGCACCGTAACATAGGGTCTTTACACAGTATAGAATTTCTCTAACTTCAAGTAATCCTTGCATCCCCTCTCTCTCCATCCCTCCCCCACCCAAGTCGTACCAGCCAAGTTGTCTTGTTGAGTCTCATTGTCTGTAACTCGTTTTCACCTATCCTGCAGCTAACAACGGCCTGTTTCCTTCATCATCGTTACTTTTTTGCATATCTTTCATTCATTTGTTTCTATATCTCTCGACATCACCGTCTATATCTCTCGTTTCCCTTATCCCTGACTCTCAGCCTGAAGAAGGATATCGCCTGCAACGTCACCTATCCCTTTTCTCCAGAGATGCTGCCTGACCCGCTGAGTTACTCCAGTTTTTGGGTCTATCTTCGAAAGAAACAGGCCCTTCGGCTCACCTTGTCCAAGCTGACCACGTTGGCATATTGGGCGAGTCCCATTTGCCTGCATTTGGCCCAGATCCCTCTAAATGTTTCCTATCTATATATCGAGACAAACAAAAAGACCCTGACCTAAAACAAGCTCGCAAAGCTTCAAGGTTGTAGCCCTTGTATGTTGAGGCTCCAGGCCAGTGTTCGGCAAAGTACATTTTTGTGCAATATGTCACCGTCTGCAGCAAGCACTGTTTAAAACAGGATGAAATCTGATGTTGTAGAAGTGTATAATGTCATGAAGGGAACAGATAGGGTGGGGGGGAATCAAGAACCAGAGGACATAGGTTTACGGTGAGAGGGGAACGATTTAATAGGAACCTGAGGGGCAACTTTTTCACACATGTATGGAACGAGCTGCCGGGGGAGGTAGTTGAGGCTGGGACTATAACTGCGTTCAAACAATATTTGGACAGGTACATGGATAGGAAAGGTTTCATAAGTTGATAAGGAGCAGAAATTGGCCATTCGGCCCATCAAGTCTACTCCACCATTCAATCATGGCTGATCTATCCTGCCCCGCTCAACCCCATTCCCCTGCCTTCTCCCCATAACTCTGGATCCATGAATTAATCAAGAATTTGTCAATCCCTCTGCCTTAAAAATGTCCATTCACTTGGTTTGGAGGGATATGGGCCAAATGCTGGCGGGTGAAACCAGCCATAGAATTATATTATGGAAAACCTCCAATATATTCACTCAGGAAGTTCCTCAGAGAAATAATCTAATTACACAGGTACACGGATAGATAAGTTCAGAGGGATAGGGATCAAACTCAGGCACATGGGACGAGCTGAGAGGTCAAGCATGAATGAGTTGGGCTGAAGGGCTTATTTCACTGCTATATGATATGGTGACTAACTATCAAAATAACTGTGTTTGTCACTCCAAAATTTTCAATCTCTCACATGCGTCAGCACGGTGGCGCAGCGGTAGAGTTGCTACTTCACAGCGCTTACAGGGCCATAGACCCGGGTTCGATCCTGACTGTGTGTGCTGCCTCTACGGAGTTTGTACGTTCTCTCCGTGACCTGCATGGGTATTCTTCGGGATAGACAATAGACAATCGGTGCAGGAGTAGGCCATTTGGCCCTTCGAGCCAGCACCGCCATTCAATGTGATCATGGCTGATCATCCATAATCAGTACCCCGTTCCTGCCTTCTCCCCATATCCCCTGACTCCAGTATCTTTAAGAGCTCTATCCAACTCTCTCTTGAAAGCATCCAGAGAACCGGCCTCCACCGCCCTCTGAGGCAGAGAATTCCACAGATTCACAACTCTCTGTGTGAAAAAGTATTTCCTCATCTATGTTCTAAATGGCTTACCCCTTATTCTTAAACTGTGTTCCCTGGTTCTGGACACCCCCAACATCTCCGGTTTCTTCCCACACTCCAAAGACGTATGGATTTGCAAGCTAATTGGCTTGGTATAATTGTAAATGGTCGCTAGTGTGTGTAGGATAGCGTTAGTGCACGGGATCGCTGGACGGCACGGACCTAGTGGGCCGAAGAGCAGTGTTAAACTACTATCTACCTCTTTGGTGACCCTCGGGCTATCCTTGATTGAACTTGCTGGCTTTACCTTGCACTAAACGACATTATTTATTATGTATATTATACACTGTTAATTGTAATCATGTGTTGTCTTTCTGCTGACTGGTTAGCACACAACAACAAAAGCTTTTCACTGTACCTCGGTACACGTGACAATAAACAACACTGAACTGAAGGGCCTGTTTCCGCACTGTATCTTTAAACTAAACTAAACTAAATGCATTGGGAAGAAGAAAATAAACTTGACCAACATAGGTTCCAACTTGCTGCCCTTTTTCAGATTGGCACTGAATCACTTTCTGCACTGACTCCAGAAAAGCACTCACTGGCTTATGTACACGATTGCATCACCTTGTTTGTTTGCAAGCCCAGTCACTAGGTCGCCAGGAAAACAGCTGGAATCTCTGCCTCATGTACCGCCCTGCCCCCAGCAATAGCCAATCGTAGTCGGCCTGCACCGGGCTCAGAGTTAACGCTTCGTTAACTTTAGTTGAGTTTTCATTAGTTTAATTTACTTTGGGACATTTTATCCAGCTCTTTGACACGTTGAGGTTGGACAATGGAAGAAGACTCTTTGTTCTATCATCTTTCACACAAACAGTATAGTTTAGTTTAGTTGAATTTAGTTTCGAGATACAGCGCGGAAATATTTTTTAGTTTAGAGACACAGCGCAGAAACAGGACCTTTGGCCCACCGGGTCCGCGCCGACCAGCAATCCCCGCACATTAACACTATCCTACACCCACTCGGGATTATTTTTAGATTTACCAAGCCAATTACCCCACAAACCTGCACATCTTTGGAGTGTGGGAGTAAACCGAAGATCTCGGAGAAAACCCACGCAGGTCGCGGGGAGAACGTACAAAGACAGCACCAGTAGTCATAATCGTACGCGGGTCTCCGCGCTGCATTCGCTGTAAGGCAGCAACTCTACCGCTGCGCCACCATGACCGCCCTAATATTTATACCTCTCATAACTTCCCATTACTCCAGCATCTCTGAAACATGCTACCAAACCCCCTCCAGGTTATGAACTGTGGAGAAAATGGAATAGGTGAAGTTTCGGGTCAAGACCCTCCTCCCAAAACGGCACCCATTCCTTTTATCCAGAGGTGCTGCCTGTCCCGCTAAGTTACTCCTGCTTTTTGTGTCTATCTTCGGTTTTAACCAGCATCTGCAGTTCCTTCCTACACATTTGGACAATTAGTGACTGTTGATTCTTGACTTAAAATCATGAAAATCATGAAAATCATAAATGGAATTATAAAATTATGAGGGAATTTATCAAGAACCTGAGGCTGTAGGTGAGAGGATTTAATGGTTTAATCGTCATTTACTGACACATACCGACCGAGGTGCGGTGAAATTCCTTTTTGTATGCAGTTCAGTAAAACCCTTACTAGACACAAACACGGACTGAGTAAACTTAGCTACACAACATTATGCAGCACTTCTGCATTACTTTAGACGTGTATTTCTGCACAATCTTTTTATTTTCTGATCAGTCTGAAGAAAGATCCCAACCTGACTCAAAAAACTGCAGATGTTCGAAATTTGAGCAAAACACAAAGTGCTGGAGGAACTCAGCGGGTCAGGCAGCATCTGTAGAGCGAATGGACAGGCAGAATTTTGGGTCGGCACTAAACAGAGTCTGAAGAAGGTTCCTGGCCCGAAATGTTGCCTGTATAAGGGCAGTGGTAGGGTTGGTGGTGGTGCAGTGGTAGAGTTGCTGCCTTACAGAGCTTGCAGCTCCGGAGACTCGGGTTCAATCCCGGCTACGGGCGCTGTCTGTACGGAGTTTGTACGTTCTCCTCGTGACCGTGTGGGTTTTCTATGAGATCTTCGGTTTCACCCCACACTCCAAAAACATACAGGTTTGTATGTTCATTGGCTTGGTGTATGTGTAAATTGTCCCTAGTGCGCGTAGGTCTAGTCAAGTCAAGTTTATTCGTCACATACACATACGAGATGTGCAGTGAAATGAAAAGTGGCAATGCTTGCGGATCGTGCAAAAAAAGTTTTTAACTTTAGTGTTAATGTGCGGGGATCGTTGGTCGGCGCAAACTCGGTGGGCCGAACGGCCTGTTTTCGGGCAGTATCTCCAAACTATTTCCCGTAAACATGTGCCAAATATAGAGGACGAGTGGCAAAAAGATTTAAAAATGAGTAAGAGAGAATGATTTTTACTCACCAAACGGTTAGAGTGTGCAATGCACCGTCAGAGAGGAAGGGGAGACAGATTCAATTGTGACGTTTAATGGGGACTGGACTGAATTTACATCTGAAAGAATAATATATAGCACAGTGGCGCAGCTGGTAGAGCCGCTGCCTCACAGTGCCAGAGACCTGGGTTCGATCCTGACCTCGGGTGCTGTCTGTCTGTGTGCGGATTTTGTACGTCCCCCCCGTGATCGCGTGGGGTGTCCTCCGGGTGCTCCGGTTTTCTCCCACATCCCAAAGATGTGCAGGTTTGTAGGTTAATTGGCCCTCAGTGAATTGCCTCTAGTGCATAAGGAGGGGATGAGAAAGTGAGACAGCATAGAACTTGCGAATGGGTGATCGATGGTCAGCGTGGGCTCGGTGGGCCGAAGGGCCTGTTTCCATGTTGTGTCTCTCAATCAATCAATCCACAGTTGCTGGCTGGCCTGCTGAATTCCTCCAGTGCTTCTTATTTATACTGCTTTGTATAATTTACATGTATCATTTATGTTTTTGAGTGTTGTCTATGTACCTGTGGTGCTGCTGCAAGCAAATCTTTCGCTCTATTTGAACCTTACCGTGCTTGTGCTTATGACAACAAACTAGACTCGGAAGAACTCAGGGCGGCACGGTGGCACAGCGGTAGAGTTGCTGCCTCACAGCGCCAGGGACCCAGGTTCGATCCTGGCCATGGGTGCTGTCTGTATGGAGTTTGTACGTTCTCCCCGTGACCCGCGTGGGTTTTCTCCGGGTGCTCCGGTTTCCTCCCACACTCCAAAGACGTGCGGGTTTGTAGACTAATCGGCTTTGGTAAAATTGTAAATTGTCATTAGTGTGTAGGAGAGTGTTAGTGTGCTGGGATCGCTGGTCGGCGCGGACCTAGTGGGCCGAAGGGCCTGTTTCCGCTCTGTATCTCTAAACTGAACTGAACTAAACTAAACTAAATCAAACAAAACTAAACTCATCAGGCAGCATCGGTAAGAGAAATTAATCGATGTTTTAGCTCAGTGACCCTTCCTCAGAACGTGAGGGGATGGAGGGGTGGTGAGGGGGGGAGGGTGAGGGTAGAATAAGGGAGACACAAGAAACTGCAGATGCTGGGATCTTGAGCAAAACACAAAGTGCTGGTGGAATTCTGCAGCATCTGCGGAGGGAATGGAAAAGAGGTTCAGACTGTCTGCCCTATCTATGCCTCTCATAACCTTTTAGTTTAGTTTGGAGGCACAGCACGGATACAGGCCCTTCGGCCCACCAAATCTGCATCGACTAGTGATCCCTCCACAATAATGTACACATCGGGGACAATTTGCAATTTAACCAAACCAATTAACCTTCAAACCTGCACGTCTTTGGAGCGTGGGAGGAAACCGGAGCACCCGGAGAAAACCCACGCGGTTATGGGGAGAACGTGCAAACTCCGTACAGACAGCATGGGTAGTCGGGATGGAACCCAGGTCTCTGGCACAGTAAGGCAGCAACTCCACCGCTGCGCCACCGTGTATACTTCAAAGCATACTTTGTATACTACTTCGGTCGGGTGTACGTATCCTCAGCCTTCAACGTTTCCCTTGACTAAGTTTGCTGCCATCGTGTACCTCAGCATCAAGACAGTTGGAAACAAGGCACAAAGAGCTGTGGCATTTATGTTCCAGCCAGCCTCCTCTTCACAGGTGGGAGGTAGACGTCTAGCTAGACAACTTTCCGACTGCACCTCAGCCTTCCTCCGTTTAGTTTAGTTTAGAGATACAGCGTGGAAACAGGCCCTTTGGCCCACCGCGTCCGTGCCAACCAGCGATCCCCGCACATTAACACTATGCAAAACCCACTAGGGACAATTTACATTTGTACCAAGCCAATTTACCTACATACCTGTGCACGTCTTTGGAGTGTGGGAGGGAACTGAAGATCTCGGAGAAAACCCATCAGGTCATGGGGAGAACGTACAAACTCCGTACAGACAGCACCCCTAGTCAGGATCGATCCCAGATCTCCTACGCTGCAAGCGCTGTAAGGCAGCATCTCTGCCGCCGCGCCACCGTGTCGCTCTCTGTTTTTATCTTTTGCCAGTGCTCTTCAGATACAAACTAACACCTCCATTAATATGGCTTTCCAAACTGCTCTTGCCACATGTGCATTTACGATCCTCAAGGCAAATCTATTTTAGTTTAGATTAGTTTGGAGATACAGAGTGGAAACAGGCCTGTCGTCCCATCGAGACTGCGCCGACCAGTGGTCACCCTGCACACCAGCACTATCCTACACACTAGGGACAATTTACCATTTTTCCCGAAGCCAATTAACCTGCAAACCTGTCTTCGTAGTGCGGGAGGAAACCCATGTGGTCACGGGGAGAACGTACAAACTCCATACAGACAGCACCGGTAGTCAGGATCGAACCCGGGTCTCTGGTGCTGTAAGGCAGCAACTCTACCGCTGCACCACTCTGCTGCCAAAACAGCAGGGGGTGTGTAGAACAAGCTGCCGGGGTGGGTAGTTGTGGCAGGTTGGGGCGAAGCGCCTGTATCCACACTGTATGACTATGAAACGTCACCTGTCCATTCCTTCCGCAGATGCTACCAGACCCTTCAAGTTACTCCAGCATTCTGAATTTTTATTTTAAACTCTCAGGTACTGCCTGACTGGATCTTGAATTTGCAGGGATCAATCAGTAAGTTAATGAACTACTGTAAATGGGCCCTGAAGTGTGAGTGAGTGTGTGGTGGAAACTAGGGGCGAGTTGATGTGGAGAGTAGGGTAGAGGGAAAATGAGTGGGGACTGAGAACTGGCATGGACACAGTGGTTTATTTATTGTTACGTGTACCAGGTACGTTGATATACATAATTTTTGCACACAACTCAGCAAGACTATCTCCGTACATAAGGACAATCACCCCGTCAGTGAAGTGTGCACAGAACACACTGGGTCCTTACGCAAGAGGCGCTAATTTGGCGCCATTTTACAATGCCAGCTGCAGCTGGTCACAAAGTCCTGTCGCAGCCATCGCCCCCCACCCCAGTACTCCCGCGAACTGCCATCCCTCTCTACGGCTTCCTCAGACTACAGAACACGTCTGAAAGGAATCAAAGGATATTGGGGAGAAAGCAGGAACTGATTGTGGATGATCAGCCATGATCATATTGAATGGCTCAAAGGGCCGAATGGCCTACTCCTGCACCTATTTCCTATGGGGTTTTTTTAAGTACCGCACAGGAACTGGCCTTGAGCCCTCAATGTTCATGTTGATCATGACACCAAGTTAAATTCATCTTCTCTGCCTACACTTGATTTGGGTTAGGAAGGAGAGATAGATCAGCCATGATTGAATGGCGGAGTTGACTTGATGGGCCGAATGGTCCAATGTTGCTCCTATCGCTTATGAATTTAGCAGCCTATCTGTTGTGTTCGAGGGCTAAATAATACCCAATCTACACTTGGTGTACAGAACCCGAAGTGTGTTTACAAGCCAAACATGGCTGCTGCAAACCCCCTGCAGATCACACAGGGACCCTCCCTGAGGAAACATTCATCTCCAGGCAGAGCCCTCCAATGGTGACTCCAGCACACAACACTATCTAAACGCCTCTTAAATGCCATTAGCATATCTGCTTGCACCATCACCCCTTGAAGCATGTTGCAGGCACCCTAACTTCTCCCACACACATCCTTTAAACTTTGCTTCTCTCACCTTACTGCTGTGTGCTCTAGTCTTTGACAATTCCATTTTGGGGAAAAGGTTCTGACTGTCTACCTTATCAATGACACTCATTAATTTTACGTACTTCTAATGGGTCACCTCTCAAACTCCGGCGCTCCAGAGAAAAGAGTCAAAGGTTGAACAATCTCTCCTTGTCACTAATAGCCTCTAATCCAGGCAGCATTCTGGTAAACCTCTTCTGCTCCCTCTCAAAAGCTTCCACATCCTTCCTGCAATGGTGTGAGCAGAACTGGGTGGTTAGGGGTTATGGGGAGAAGGAAGGAGAATGGGGTTAGGAGGGAGAGATAGATCAGCCATGATTGAATGACGGAGTAGTCTTGATGTTTAAGAAGGAACTGCAGATGCTGGAAAATCGAAGGTACACAAAAATGCTGGAGAAACTCAGCGGGTGCAGCAGGATCTATGGAGCGAAGGAAATAGGCAACGTTTCGGGCCGAAACCCTCCTTCAGTCTTGATGGTCTGAATGCCCTAATTCTGCTTCTATCACTTATAACCCTAAAACTGCACGCACCACTCCAACTAGGGCCTAACCAAAGTACAAGATATAGGAACGTAGGAACTAGGAAAGCTGGTTAATACACAAAAGGACACTAGATTGCTGGAGCAACTCAACAGGTCAGGCAGCATCGATAGGTGACAATTTGGATCGAGACCCTTCGTCAGATAGGCATTGTGGCCAAGTATTTTTAAAGCAGTGATGGTGGGCTTCTTGATTAGTGCCGGGTGTCAGTGAGAAGGCAGGAGAATGGGGTTGAGAGGGAGAGATAGATCAGCCGTGATTGAATGACATAGTAGTCTTGCTGATCTAAATGGCCTAATTCTGCTTCTATCACTTATAACCCTATAACTGCACGCACCACTCTAACTAGGGCCTAACCAAAGTACAAGACATAGAAACCTAGGAACTACGAATGCTGGTTAATACACAAAAGGACACAAGATTGCTGGAGCAATTCAACAGGTCAGGCAGCAGCATCGATAGGTGACAATTTGGATCGAGACCCTTCGTCAGATAGGCATTGCAGCCAAGTCATTGGGTATTTTTAAAGCAGTGATGGTGGGCTTCTTGATTAGTGCCGGGTGTCAGTGAGAAGGCAGGAGAATGGGGTTGAGAGGGAGAGATAGATCAGCCGTGATTGAATGGCGGAGTAGACTCGATGGGCCGAATGGCCTAATTGTGCTCCTATCGCTTATGAACATGAGCATGAAGGAGATGTAAGACACCATTTATCTGCTGAATTCCGATGCTAGCAAGGACATGGCCGAGGTTTAGTACCCGGGGGTTTGGGGATATTTATAACGAGTGATTGATTTAACAGATGCCTGTGTTTTTGGAGTGCTCCTTCTGACAGCTGAGCAACTCCAAGTTAACGCAGGGAGCTTAGTTAAGCGGTCATCAAACCAGATCCACTGTTAAAATCTTGCTGTGAAGGTATCTCTCTCTCTCTTTCTCAAGCTAACATTCAAAAGGAAATTGTGGCAGATGAATTATTCCAAGAAAACCAGCTGAGAATCTGTTTACATGCACTGGTCACACTGCATGCTTCAAAATAAAATACCGTAGATGCTGGAAGTCTGAAATAAGAACAGAGAATGCCAGGAATATCTTGAGCTCGAGTAACAGGAGGGGGAAGAGAGACAGCGTTAACATTTCAGTTTGTTGATCTTTCATTTATTTTCCTTGAACATCATCATGTACCAGATTTATACTTAGTTTTTCTTACTCAACAGAACGGGTTTACCAGAATGCTGTCTGGATTACAAGGTATTAGCTATCAGGAGAAATTGGACAGACTTGGATAGTTTTCTCTGGAATACAGACAGTTGTGGGGAGAGCTGATAGAAGTGGACAGATTATTTTGAGATAGAGTTCAGTTTATTGTCACATGTACTGAGGTACAGTGAAAAGCATAAAGGGGCAGCGGAAAGACTATACATGATTACAATCGAGCCGTCCACAGTGTACATATACATGATATAGGGAATAACATGAATAACATTTAGTGCAAGATAAAGTCCGATCAAAGATAGTCTGAGGGTCTCCAATGAGGTAGTTAGTAGCTCAGTAGTTGATGAGAGGATGGTTCAGTTTCCTGGTAACAGCTGGGAAGAAACTGGGAGAGGGAAGAAGCACATCAGTGCCTCTACTTCCTGAGAAGATTACGGAGAGTCGGTATGTCAAGGAGGACTCTCTCGAACTTCTACAGGTGCACAGTAGAGAGCATGCTGACCAGTTGCATCGTGGCTTGGTTCGGCAACTTGAGCGCCCAGGAGCGGAAAAGACTACAAAAAGCAGTAAACACTGCCCCGCCCATCATCAGCTCAGACCTCCCTTCGAGGGGATCTATCACAGTCGCTGCCTCAAAAAGGCTGGCAGCATCATCAAGGACCACCCCATCCTGGCCACACACTCATCACCCCGCTACCTTCAGGCCTGTAGTCTGCAACATCCAGGTTCAGGAATAGCTACTTCCCCACAGCCATCAGGATATTTAACTCAACCGAAACAAATCTCTGAACACTAATAGACCATTAGCTGTTTATTTGCACTTTATCTGCTTATTTATTGATGTGTGTATATATTTATCTAATGGTATATGGACACACTGATCTGTTCTGTATTCATGCCTACTATATTCCGTTGTGCTGATGCAAAGCAAGAATTTTATTGTCCTATCTGGGACACATGACAATAAACTCTCTTGACTTGACTTGACTTGAGGAAGTGGTCGGACAGGGTAGACAATCAGAATCTTTTTCCCCAGAGTGGAAATGTCATCGAGGACAAAAGTGAGGATGACAACGTTTACAGGAGATGTGCGATAGAAGTTCATTTTTTACACAGTCGTGGGGGCCTGGAACGGGCTGCCAGGGGTGGTGGCAGAAGCAGATACGATAGCGGTGTTTAAGAGGTTTTTAGTTACGCAGGGAATGGAGGGATATGGATCAGGTGCTGGCAGGAGATGAGTGTAACCTGGCATAATGACTGGTTGCATCACAGGCCAGCTTGGCAACTCCAATGCCAAGGAATGAAGGGGATTACAAGGAGTGGTGAACACAGCCCGTTCCAACATGGGTACTGACCTCCCCACCATCGAAGGGATCTATTGGGACCCTCTAGTCCTGGCAACATCCTCGTAAATCTTCTCTGTACATTTTCCAGCTTCTCAGCACAAACATTTCCCATCCGCGTACCTGTCCAAGTGCCTGTTATGTGTCACCATTGTACCTGCTTCTACCACTTCCCGCGGCACTTTAAGCCGGGCATGTGTGGGAGGATACTCCAAACCATCCATTAATTTGGTTCAGCTGCTTTGAATTTCATGAACCCAATTATGTCTTGTATTGACCTATTGTAGTGAACAGAACATTATTGCCCAGTCCGTCGCTGGTACTGACCTCCCCACCATCAAAAAGGATCTACAGGTGTCGCTGCCTCAGAAAGGCAGCCAGCATCATCAGAGACCCACACCACCCTGGCCACACTCTCATTTCACCCCTGCCATCGGGAAGAAGATACAGGAGCCTGAAAACTAACGTCCAGGTTCAGGAACAAGCTTCTTCCCAATGACCATCAGGGTATTGAACCAACTAAACTCCAATCTAGGAACAGTGGTTGCAAGCAGGACTTTCAGATTCAGATTCAGATTCAGAAAACTTTATTGTCTGTCGTAACAGAAAATCTTCTTTGACGTGGCTCAACATACAACCAGGACAATGTACTGATAAGCAGTCATACAACTCAGATTTCTGCGAGCACACACAGTGTGTATAGATCTTAAAAGCAAGTATAAAGATTAGAAACTGTACCGTGGTAGTCATACTTGCTGTCGTTAAATACCGCACTTAATGACTCTCAGAAAAACATTAAACAACTCAGAAAACATGCAAACATACGGGAGCAGCGCGCCGCGAGTCGCTCACAGAGTAGCTTTGGGCTTTGCACTATACTGGAATAATGTTGTGTTTGCTGAACAATTTTTGTTTGTCTATAATATCACCTGTTTGAGCGTTTGATGGCACCATGCCAGTACTCGCTGGAGTTTAGGGGGAACCTCACTGAAACTTGCACCCCAGCGGTATGAACATTGACTTCTCCAACTTCAAGTAACCCTTGCTTTCCCTCTCTCTCCATCCCACTTCCCAGTTCTCCAACCAGTCAGACTTTGCTCCTCATTACATGTTATCCCCGTTTGCCTCATTGTCAGTTTCCCCCAAGCTAATAATGAACATTTCTACACTTCCCTTTACCTTGATCTCTTTTCATGTCTCGTTTTCACACCTTACCCTTGCTTACGTCTATGTCTCCCTCTCCTCTGACTCTCAGTCTGAAGAAAGGTCTCGACCCGAAACGTCACCCCATTCCCACTCTCCAGAGATGCTGCCTGTCCCCGCTGAGTTACTCCAGCATGTTGTGTCTATCTTCGGTGTAAACCAGCATCTGCAGTTCCTCCCCACACATGTTCCTGTACTGTTCGATGTTCTTTCTAAGCCAATCCCGTCTGCATCTATTAGACTAATGTATTTCTTTTCCTAACCAAGAAGCTGTCTAAAAGTTACCCGGTTAACCTTTTACTTTGACAACTATCGGCCGGATAGCAGCGTTCAAACGTACTGAATGCTGGGGATCCGTTTCGTTCTGCAGAGGTTGCATCATTTAACTGAACCCACTCAGAGAAATTCAGCACCTGGGAATAAGGTGCGAATTCGCAGTAAATTCCCAGTCTGCCGCTGGGCACTCTCGCCAGACCGGTCCAGTGGGTTTTACAAGCAGCTGGGCGTCAGCTCTAAGATCTTTGGGCATCAGCTCTAAGATCTTTGGGCGTCAGCTCTAAGATCTTTGGGCATCAGTGTGTTGTGATCAGCCCTTTTTGCCTCAGGTACACCACGCTGGGCAAAAACAAACTGCTGAAGAACTCAGTCTGAAGAGGCATCCACCCCAACAAGAAACGACGTGTCCACAGATGCTGCCTGGAGCCGCTGAATCCCTGCTGCACTTTGCGAGGGTTACTTTGCCAACATTGAGTCATCACATCGCGGAGGCAGGCCCTTCGGCCCGACTCGTTCATGCCGACCTCTTAAGAGATGAAAGCCCTTCACTGTACCCCAAACTAAACTGGAGATAGATACAAAATGCTGGAGTAACTCAGCGGGGACAGGCAGCATCCCTGGAGAGAAGGGATAGGTGACGTTTCGGGTGCGATCCTTGTGTTAAAGAAGGAACTGCAGATGCTGGAAAATCGAAGGTACACAAAACAAACTAAAGAAGGGTTTCGGCCCGAAACGTTGCCTGTTTCCTTCGCTCCATAGATGCTGCTGCACCCGCTGAGTTTCTCCAGCATTTTTGTGTACCTTCGGGTGAGACCCTTCTTCAGACTGGGACTCAGGGGAAAGGGAGACACAGAGATAAGGAAGGATAAGGTGTGAAAACGATACATGAAAAAAGATCAAGGTATAGGGAACTGCAGAAGAGATCATTATTAGCTTGCGGAAGCTGACAACGAGGTAAATAGGGATAACATTTAACCAGGAGCACAGTCTGACTGGTTGGAGAACTGGGAAGAGGGATGGAGAGAGAGGTTACTTGAAGTTGGAGAAGTCAATGTCTATACCGCTGGGGTGCAAGCTGCCCACCCGAAACGTCGCCTTGTCCTTCTCTCCATAGACGCTGCCTCTTTACTCCAGCATTTTATGTCTTCCAAGAGATATATGAGGTGCTGTTCCTCCAAATTTACGCTGGGCCTCACTCTGTGTCCATCCTGCATGATTATATAAACAAAACTCACGTGGTAGGCGAGGGAGAATAAGAAAACAGCCAAAGCAAAATTAAAACGAAACTAAAAAGGAGAGCGAAACAAGCGTTTTGTTATTGTGTCTAGATGCACACATCCCCCTACCCGGTGCCACAAGCCACGTCTAGGATTCGCTGGCACTTGTGCTGCCGTAACAACTGGACCACGGCGTTCCTGTACTCGTCTGTCCGGCTCCGGGTGTCGCCGATGTACAGCTGCCACACTTTCGCCGCTTTGCCGTCCGCGTACTGGTCCGGCAGCCCCACCGCCGCCACGCCGAGGGAGCGGGTCCGGTACACGTTGTCCACCATCCCGACAGGAGGAGGGCAATGAGTTGTGTGTGATGGGAGGGAGGGAGAGAGAGAAAATGTGCGTGTGAGAGAGAGAAAGAGGGAGGGGTGGAGAGAGAGGGAGGAGGAGAGAGGGAGAGGGAGGGCGGGAGGGAAGGAGGGGGAGAGAGAGGGAAGGGGGGAGATTGGGTGAGAGAGAGGGGATAGAGAGGGGGAATGAGAGAGATGGATGAGAGAGAGGTGAGAAGGAGGGAAAGGGAGGGTGGGGTGAGAGAGGAGAGTGAGAGGGGGGTGATAGTGAGAGAGCGATGAGAAAGGGAGAGGGGGGGGTGAGGGTGAGAGGGGTTGAGGGGGGGGGGTGAGGGAGACAGGGGGTGTTGGTGAGGGTTAGCCCGGAGGTTGGGGAGGGGAGGGGGGGGGGAGGGAGACAGGGGTTGTTGGTGGGGGTTAACCCGGAGTTTGGGGAGGGGGGGGGGGGGGGTGAGGGAGACAGGGGGTGTTTGTGGGGGTTAACCCGGAGGTTGGGGAGGGGGTGGGGGTTAACCCGGAGGTTGGGGAGGGGAGGGGGGGGGTGAGGGAGACAGGGGGTGCTGGTGGGGGTTAACCCGGAGGTTGGGGAGGGGAGGGGGTGGGGGGGGGGGGTGAGGGAGACAGAGGGTGCTGGTGGGGGTTAGCCCGGAGGTTGGGGAGGGGAGGGGGGGGGGGGGAGGGGGGGAGGGAGACAGGGGGTGCTGGTGGGGGTTAACCCGGAGGTTGGGGAGGGGGGGAGGGGGGGGGGGTGAGGGAGACAGAGGGTGCTGGTGGGGGTTAACCCGGAGGTTGGGGAGGGGAGGGGAGGGGAGGGGGGTGGGGGTGAGGGAGACAGGGGGTGCTGGTGGGGGTTAACCGGAGGTTGGGGAGGGGGGGGGTGAGGGAGACAGAGGGTGCTGGTGGGGGTTAGCCCGGAGGTTGGGGAGGGGAGGGGGGGGGGGGGGGGGGGGAGGGAGACAGGGGGTGCTGGTGGGGGTTAGCCTGGAGGTTGAGGTGGGAGGGGAGTTAGAGTCAGCAGAGCCCCCTGGTCTGGTGCAACAGGGGGCGGGACGTGTGTCGCTGCCACCGGTAACTTGAGTGAAACTTTCCTCCAGCGCTGAGACTCTGGCTGCAACTTTAGCAGCCAATGGGCGGCCGTGGATCCGGCCGCGCCCCCGACGTCGCGTCACAATGCGGAGGCCAGGTCCCGCCCCCCCTGCTGCCCGCTGATTGGCTCCTCCCGTGTCTACCCTGCTGGCCATTGGGTCGCCCCGCCGTCAGTCTCCGTGCTGCGCCCGCCCACCAGCTGTTGACAGACAGCGCTGGACCCAACTAGGCGAAACAGGTCAACATCTGGAGGAGATGTGAATGTAGGGAGCAAATGCAAATGCTGCTGGTTGACACCGAAGTTAGGCACCAAATGCTGGAGTAAGTCAACAGGACAGGCAGCATCACTGGAGAGAACGAATGGGTGATGTTTCGGGTCAAGACCTTTCTTTAGCCCTAAAACATTTTGTGTCTACTCAAGATGTAGACAATAGAGAATAGGTGCAGGAGTAGGCCATTTAGCCCTGTGATCATGAATGATCATCTATAATCAATACCCCGTTCCTGCCTTCTCCCCATAATCCCCTGACTCTGCTAACTTTAACAGCTCCATAGCTCTTTCTTGAAAGCATCCAGAGAATTGGCCTCCACCACCTTCACAACTTCCAGATTCACAACTCTCTGGGTGAAAAAGTTTTTCCTCATCTCCGTTCTAAATGGCCTACCCCTTACTCATATACTGTGGTCCCTGGTTCGGGACTCCCCCAACATTGGGAACATGTTTCCTGCCTCTAACGTGTCCAATCCCTTAATAATCTTATATGTTTCAATAAGATATCCTCTCATCCTTCTAAATTCCAGTGTATACAAGCCAGTCGCTCCATTCGATCAACATATGACAGTCCCGGGAATTAACCTGGTGAACTTATGCTGCACTCCCTCAATAGCAAGAATGTTTTCCTCAAATTCGGAGACCAAAACTGCACACAATACTCCAGATGTGGTCTCACCAGGGCCCTGTACAACTGCAGAAGGACCTCTTTGCTCTGATACTCAACTCCTCTTATTATGAAGGTCAACATGGCATTAGCTTCACTGCCTGCTGTACCTGCATGTTTACTTTCAGTGACTGATGAAGAAGGACCCCCCAGATCTTGTTGTACTTCCCGTTTTCCCAATTTAACATCATTTAGATAATAATCTGCCTTCCTGTTTTTACCACCAAAGTGGATAACCTCACATTTATCAACATGGAACTGCATCTGCCATGCATCTGCCCACTCACCCAACCTGTCCAAGTCACCCTGCATTCTCATAGCATCCTCCTCACAGTTCACACTGCCACCCAGCTTTGTGTCATCTGCAAATTTGCTAATGTTACTTTTAATCCCTTCATCTAAATCATTGATGTATATTGTAAATAGCTGCGGTCCCAGCACCGAGTCTTACGGTACCCCACTAGTCATTGCCTGCCATTCTGAAAGCGACCCGTTAATCCCTACTCTTTATTTCCTGTCTGCCAACCAATTTTCTATCCATGTCAGTACCCTACCCCCAATACCATGTGCTGTAATTTTGCCCACTAATCTCCTACGTGGGACCTTATCAAATGCTTTCTGAAAGTCCAGGTACAATACATCCACTGGCTCTCCCTTGTCCATTTTCCTAGTTACATGCTCAAAAAATTCTGAAAGATTAGTCAAGCATGATTTCCCCTTTGTAAATCTATGCTGACTCGGCCCGATCCTGTTACTGCTATCAAAATGTGCCACTATTTCATCTTTAATAATTGGCTCCAGCATTTTCCCCACCACCGATGTCAGGCTAAATGGTCTATAATTCACTGTTTTCTTGCTCCCGCCTTTCTTAAAAAGTGGGATAACATTAGTTCCCCTCCAATCCACAGGAACTGATCCTGAATATATAGAACATTGGAAAAGTATCACCAATGCGTCCACGATTTCTAGAGTCACTTCCTTAAGCACCCTGGGATGCAGACCATCAGGCCCTGGGGGATTTATCAGCCTTCAGTCCCATCAGTCTACCCAACACCATTTTCTGCCTAATGTGAATTTCCTTCAGTTCCTCCATCACCCCAGATCCTCTGGCCACTAATACAGATTGTTTGTGTCTTCCTTAGTGAAAGATCAACGCGTCTGCCATTTCCTTATTCCCCATAATAAATTCACCTGATTCTGTCTTCAAGGGTCCAACTTCGGTCTTAACTAAATTTTTCCTGTTCACATACCTAAAGAAGCTTTTACTATCCTCCTTTATATTCTTGGCTAGCTTACCTTCGTACCTCATCTTTTCTCCCTGTATTATCTCTATAGTTATCTTCTGTTGCGCTTTAAAAGTTTCCCAATCCACTGGATTCCCCCTCATCTTTGCAATGTTATACTTCTCTTTTATTTTTATACTGTCCTTGACTTCCCTAGTCAGCCACGGTCGCCCCTTACTCCCCTTAGAATCTTTCTTCCTCTTTGAAATGAACTGATCCTGCACCTTCTCTATTATTGCCAGAAATTCTTGCCATTGTTGTCCCACTGTCGTCCCTGCTGGGGTATCTTTCCAGTCAACTTTGGCCAGCTCCTCCCTCAAGGCTCCATAGTCCCCTTTGTTCAACTGTAATTCTGACACTTATAATTTTCCCTTGTCCTTCTCAAATTGTTATATCTATATATATTGTGTAGGAAGGAACTGCAGATGCTGGTTTACACCGAAGATAGGCACCAAATGCTGGAGTAAGTCAGCAGGACAGGCAGCATCTCTGGAAGTAATGAATGAGTGACGTTTTTGGGTCGAGACCCTTCTTAAGATAAACACAAAAAGCTACAGTAACTAAGCGGGTCAGACAGCGCCTTAGGAGAGAAGGAATAGGTGATGATTCGGATCAAGACCCTTCTTCAGACTGAGAGTCAGGGAGAGGGAAATTAGAGATATAGACATTGATATAGAGAGATATAGATGCAACTCCTGTCCCTATACCTCCTCCCTCGACTCTATCCAGAGATCCCAACTATCCTTGCAGGTTAGGCAGAAGTTCACTTGTACCTCCTCCAACCTCATCTGCTGTATCCGTTGTTCAAGGTGTGGACTCTTATACATCGGCGAGACCAAACGCAGACTGGGCGATCGTTTCGCGGAACACCTTCGCTCAGCCTGTGTGAACCAACCTGATCTCCCGGTTGCCGGACACTTTAATTCTCCTTCCCATTCCCACACAGACCCTTCTATCCTGGGTCTCCTCCATTGTCAGAGTGAGGCTAAACACATATTGGAGGAACAGCATCTCATATTTCGCTTGGGCAGCTTACAGCCCAGTGGTATGAATATTGATTTATCTCACTTCAGGTAGCCCCAACATTCCCTCTCTCTCTATCCCTCCCCCACCCAAGTCGCACCAGCTTCTCATTTTCACCCTACAAACAGCTAACAATGGCCTGTTTCCTTTATCATCGTCACTTTTTTTGCATTTATTTTATTCATTGTTCTTTATCTCTCCACATCACCGTCTAAATCTCTCATTTCCCTTTACCCTAACGGGTCTGCATTTGGTCTAGTATATATATATATATATATATATATATATATATAAACATCAATACGCACACACACCCATGCAAATGCACACATATATATCTTCTATATTACTAAAAGTCTGATCTTGACCACTTCCTGTTGTTCTTTATATTGACGTTTTTGAAAACGCTGCCACTTATGGCTGTGATTTTTGGCCATCTTACTCAGAGTCCCCCTCCGCTGTGCAGGACATGAGGATTTTTCCCATCGATTAAAAATAAAAGAGTTATTAGTGTGTAAAAAATGGTGAGATTCTCTCTCCTGCAGGCCACGCCCCTTCCGGAGGGACTATAAAACCTGGAAGGGTTGAGAGCCTCAGTTAGTCGCTGCAAGATGGGGGAGCGAGAGGGTCACGTCTCTCAGTCTGAGCTGTGAATAACACTGAACACATGTCTACTAAACTGTGAGTGTGGTTTTACTGACCTTGAGTGCCCTTAATGTGGTTTTAAAATGAAAATGTTGTTGGTTTGAAGTGAAGCACAGCAAATGTCTGTTGATGGTGGTTGGTTTGAAGTGAAGCACTGCAAACAGCTGTTGGTGGTGGTTGGTTTGAAGTGAAACACTGCAAATGGCTGTTGGTGGTGGTATCTTTTCAACTTCCTGTTTGCATTGTATATTGATTTAAAGTAAAATGCTACCATGTACGGCTGTGATTTTTGGCCATCTTAGTCCCCCTCTGCTCATCAGGTGCAGAGGATTGTTCCCATCATTGAAAAATAAAAGTGTTATTAGTGTTTAAAAAAGGTTGAGAGTCTCTCTCCTGTCAATCACGCCATGAAGGACACGTCCCTTCCGGTGGGAAGGGGAAGGGATTATAAAACCCAGAAGTGAGGGTGTGGCTCGGTCTCTGTAAGATAGAGGAGGGAGAGGTCATGAATCTGTCTGAGCTGTGAATCAACTGAACACACTGAATGTCTATTGAACTGTGAGTGTGGTGTTTATGTGGTGTTTTGTGTGGGTTTTATGGTGGTTTCACCCTGCTTGAAATGGTATGAAACTGCATTTGAATGTGGTGGCCTTGCACCCTGCATGAAATGGTATGAAACTGCATTTGAATTTGGTGGCCTTGCACCCTGCTTGAAATGGTATGAAACTGCATTTGAATTTGGTGGCCTTGCACTCTGGTTGAAGTGATATGAAACTGCACTTGAATTTGGTGGCCTTGCACCCTGCTTTAAGTGGTACGCAATTGCATTTGAATTTGGTGGCCATGCACCCTGCTTGAAGTGGTCGGAAACTGCACTTGAATTTAGTGGCCTTGCACCCTGCTTGAAATAGTATGAAACTGCACTTGAATTTGGTGGCCTTGCACCCTTCTTGAAGCGATATGAAACTGCACTTGAGTTAAGTGGACTTGGACCCTGCTTGAAATGGTATGAAACTGCACTTGAATATGGTGGCCTTGCACCCTGCTTGAAATGGCATGAAACTGCACTTGAATTTGGTGGCCTTGCACCCTGCTTGAAGTGGCATGAAACTGCACTTCAATTTGGTGGCCTTGCACCCTGCTTGAAATGGCATGAAACCACTTCAATTTGGTGGCCTTGCACCCTGCTTGAAATGGCATGAAACTGCACTTGAGGTGAGTGGACTTGGACCCTGCTTGAAGCGATATGAAACTGCACTTGAGTTAAGTGGACTTGGACCCTGCTTGAAGAGGTATGAAACTGCACTTGAATTTGGTGGCCTTGCACCCTGCTTTAAGTGGCATGAAACGGCACTTGTATTTGGTGACCTTGCACCCTGCGTGAAGTGGTACGAAACTGCACTTGAATTTGGTGGCCTTGCACCCTGTTTGACGTGGTAAGAAACTGCACTTGAATTTTGTGGCCTTTGCGCCCTGCTTGAAATGGTAGGAAACTGCATTTGAATTTGGTGGCCTTGCACCCTGCTTGAAATGGAATTTCAAGGAATAGCCGTGAGTCAACTGCCAGCCCACCAGCCGTGAGTGAGCCGCCAGTACATCAGGCTTGAGTGACAGCTGCCTCCGCAAGAATCCATTTAGCCCACAATGTCCATACTAGCCTTCTGGAAACCAGTCCCTTTAGCCCACAACACCCATACTGGCGCTCCCGAAAGCCCCCCCCCCCCCCCCTACTGGCCACCAATATTGGAATTGGAGAGGTGGAATATTGTGTTGGGGGACCAGCCCTCTTGTGTGAACACTTAGTATATATAAGAGGATTTTTCCCGTCGATTAAAAATGACAGAGATATTAATGTTTTTACAAAATTCCCCATTCTCTCTGCTGCTCCCGCTGGCGGCAGGGGGGAGGGACTATAAAACTAGGAAGTGGTGTGCCACACAGTCTCTTCAAGATGGAGGAAGGCAAAGGGTCACGTTTCTCTGAGCTGTGAATAACACTGAACACATGTCTACTCAAATGTAAGTGCCCTTAGTGGTTCAAAAATGCTTGCAGAATGTCTCTATTGGTTCTAAAGCTTGCAAAAAATGTTTATTGGTTCTAAAGCTTGCAAAACAAATGTCTATTGGTTCTAAAGCTTGCAAAAAAATGTCTATTGGTTCTAAAGCTTGCAAAAATGTCTATTGGTTCTAAAGCTAGCAAAAAGTGGCTCTATTGGTTCTAAAGCTTGCAAAAAGTGTCTCTATTGGTTCTAAAGCTTGCAAAAAATGTCTATTGGTTCTAAAGCTAGCAAAAAGTGGCTCTATTGGTTCTAAAGCTTGCAAAAAGTGTCTCTATTGGTTCTAAAGCTTGCAAAAAATGTCTATTGGTTCTAAAGCTTGCAAAAAAATGTCTATTGGTTCTAAAGCTTGCACGAAAAAGTCTATTGGTTCTAAAGCTTGCAAAAAAATGTCTATTGGTTCCAAAGCTTGCAAAAAAATGTCTATTGGTTCTAAAGCTTGCAAAACAATGTCTATTGGTTCTAAAGCTTGCAAAAAGTGTCTCTATTGCTTCTAAAGCTTGCAAAAAGTGTCTCTGTTGCTTCTAAAGCTTGCAAAAAGGGTCTATTGCTTCTAAAGCTTGCAAAAAAGTGTCTATTGCTTCTAAAGCTTGCAAAAAAGTGTCTATTGCTTCTAAAGCTTGCAAAAAAGTGTCTATTGGTTGCAAAGCTTGCAAAACAATGTCTATTGGTTCTAAAGCTTGCAAAAAAATGTCTATTGGTTCTAAAGTTTGCAAAAAATGTCTATTGGTTCTTAAGCTTGCAAAAAAATGTATATTGGTTCTAAAGCTTGCAAAACAATGTCTATTGGTTCTAAAGCTTGCAAAAAGTGTCTCTATTGCTTCTAAAGCTTACAAAAAGTGTCTCTGTTGCTTCTAAAGCTTGCAAAAAGTGTCTATTGCTTCTAAAGCTTGCAAAAAAAGTGTCTATTGCTTCTAAAGCTTGCAAAAAATGTCTATTGGTTCTAAAGCTTGCAAAACAATGTCTATTGGTTCTAAAGTTTGCAAAAAATGTCTATTGGTTCTTAAGCTTGCAAAAAAATGTCTATTGGTTCTAAAGCTTGCAAAACAATGTCTATTGGTTCTAAAGCTTGCAAAAAGGTGTCTCTGTTGCTTCTAAAGCTTACAAAAAGTGTCTCTGTTGCTTCTAAAGCTTGCAAAAAGTGTCTATTGCTTCTAAAGCTTGCAAAAAAAGTGTCTATTGGTTCTAAAGCTTGCAAAAAAATGTCTATTGGTTCTAAAGCTTGCAAAAAAATGTCTATTGGTTCTAAAGCTTGCAAAAAATGTCTATTGGTTCTAAAGCTTGCAAAAAAAATCTATTGGTTCTAAAATGGTTCATACTAGCGCTCCAGAAAGGTGACTTGGTTGCTTTGGCTTGAAGTTGAAAGGCACTACTTACTCCAAATGGTGGCTTGGTTGCTTTGGCTTGCAGTTGAAAGGCACTACTTACTGCAAATGGTGGCTTGGGTGTGGCTTGGGTGTGGCTTGAAGTTGAAATACACCACTTACTGCAAATGGTGGCATGAAGTTGAAAGGCACTACTTACTGCAAATGGTGGCTTGGTTGCTTTGGCTTGAAGTTGAAAGGCACTACTTACTGCAAATGGTGGCTTGGGAGCTTTGAAGTCGAAAGGCACTACTTCCTGCAAATGATGGCTTGGGTGTGGCTTGGGTGTAGCTTGAAGTTGAAAGACACTACTTACTGCAAATGGTGGCTTGGGAGCTTTGACTCGAAATTGAAAGGCACTACTTACTGCAAATGATGGCTTGGGTGTGACTTGGGTGTGGCTTGAAGTTGAAAGGCACTACTTACTGCAGATGGTGACTTGGGTGTGGCTTGGGTGTGGCTTGAAGTTGAAAGGCACTACTTACTGCAGATGGTGGCTTGGGTGCAATGGCTTGAAGTTAAAATGCATTACTTACTGCAAATGGGGGTGTGGGTGCATTGGCTTGAAGTTGAAAGGCACTACTTACTGCAAATTGTGGCTTGCAGTTGAAAGGCACTACTTACTGCAAATGGTGACATGAGGTTGACAGGTACTACTTACTGCAAATGGTGGCTTGGGTGATTTGGCTTTAAGTTGAAAGGCACTACTTACTGCAAATTGTAGCTAGGGTGCTTTGGCATTAAGTTGAAAGGCACTGCAAATGGTGGCATGAAGTTGAAAGGCACTACTTCATGCAAATGGTGGCTTGGTTGCTTTGGCTTGAAGTTGAATGGCACTGCTTACTGCAAATGGTGGCTTGGGTGTGGCTTGGGTGTGGCTTGAAGTTGAAATACACCACTTACTGCAAATAGTGGCATGAAGTTGAAAGGCACTACTTACTGCAAATGGTGGCTTGTGAGCTTTGGCTTGAAGTAGAAAAGGCACTACTTACTGCAAATGGTGGCTTGGGTGCATTGGCTTGAAGTTGAAAGGCAGTATTTACTGCTAATGGTAGCAAGAAGTTGAAAGCCACTACTTACTGCAAATGGTGGCTTGGATGCAATGGCTTGAAGTTAAAAGGCATTACTTACTGCAAATTTAAATATCTTGGAGTTTACGTGACTAGAAAATACCCCTCTTTATTTCAAGCAAATTTTCCACCATTAATCACCAAATTAAATGCCCTTATTCAATTTTAGAAAACTCTTCCGATCTCCGTTATAGGTTGAATAAACGGCAAACGGTGTCTGAGACGGGCCGCAAAAATCATCAAGGACCCCTCTCACCCTAACCATGGACTATTTGCCCTCCTCCCATCAGGGAGGCGGTACAGGAGCCTCAGGTCTCGCACAAGCAGACCTGAGGCCTCTATGTAAAGTTAACTATATATAGTTAAGTGATTAAAAATAACTTGTATATATAAAAACAAAAAGACAAAAAGAAAAAAAGAGGAAAAAGAGAAAAACAAAACCCCCATAACTAAAATAAGCAAATCTGGCTGCAAAGAATTACAACAATTTAGTTAGGTCCCTGTTTGTCGTCATGTCCGTTCCACCGTATAAAGGTAAGAGAATCGGTTTAGTAATGAATTTTATAAAACATTTCATGAATTAATCTCTCCTCATTTACAAGTCCTTTATATACACACATTTAAAGAACAGACGCTACCACAAACTTTAGCCGAATCAACTATTACACTGATACCCAAAAAAGATAAAGATCTCGATGAGCCAGCATCATATAGAGCAATAGCTCTTCTAAATACAGACCAGAAAATATTAGCTAAAACCCTGGCAAGAAGACTAAGTAAATACGTTAGTAAATTAATACACCCTGTTCAACTGGGTTTACACCCAAGAGACACTCGTTCAATAACTTGATATGCCTGTTTAATATAATGTACTCACATAGAACGATAAAAGAAGATTTATCAATCATTTCATTAGACGCAGAAAAAACATTTGACCAAGTAGAATGGAAATATCTTTTCACAGTACAGGTATTGCAAAAATATCAACTAGGAGAAAATTTTATTTCATGGATAAAGTCGTTAGATAACAAGCCGACTGCCAGAATATTGACTAAATCAAGCACTCTCGCCTAAATTTCAATTATCCAGGGGCAATAGACAAGGTTGTGGATTATCACCTCTGTTATTTGCCCCTGCGATCAAACCTTTAGCTGAAAGTATAAGAGTACATCCGAACGTTCATGGTTATAATACTAAATATTCTAATAATAAGATATCGTTGTATGCAGACGATGTACTATTATATATTACCAACTCCCAACTTAGTATTCCAAACATACAACATTTTATAGAAGAATTTGGTTCCTTTTCAGGGTATAGAATAAATTGGAACAAAAGTGAAATTATGTCGATAAAACCTCAAGACCCGACCCACCTAAAATTTCCCTTTAGAATTGCTACGGAATAATTTAAATATCTTGGAATTTACGTGACTAGAAAATACCCCTCTTTATTTCAAGCAAATTTTCCACCATTAATCACCAAATTAAATGCCCTTATTCAATTTTAGAAAACTCTTCCGATCTCCGTTATAGGTTGAATAAACGGCAAACGGTGTCTGAGACGGGCCGCGAAAATCATCAAGGACCCCTCTCACCCTAACCATGGACTATTTGCCCTCCTCCCATCAGGGAGGCGGTACAGGAGCCTCAGGTCTCGCACAAGCAGGCTGAGGAACAGCTTTTTCAATAACACCATTACACTGCTGAACTCACAGTCCCGTCGCTAGCTATCTTTGTTAGATATGATAGCGCTCCATAAGATAAAATCATTCAATCCAAAAAACTTACGGAATTGAAACCATATTCACAATGTGTGTCTTATTATTGGGTTAATCGTATATTTATTCAATCTCGTAATTGTGAAATATAACGAGGTCGCTAGGATAGAAGCCAATGATAACCCTTGCATAGAATCACGTTCAAGATTTATCCATCCTGGGCATTGGGTATCTTCTAAATCTTTTGTCCAAAACGTTAAATAACGAGCATTAACAGCCCAATAATAAAATCTAAGGTTCGGCAGTGCCAAACCACCGTCTTTTTTTGATTTCTGTTAAGTATTTTTTACTTAGTCTGGGATTTTTATTCTGCCATCTATATGATGAAATTTTTGAGTCAATAATATCAAAAAAAGATTTAGCAATAAAAATTGGTATCATCTAAAATAAATACAAAAATGTAGGTAGGATAAACATTTTAATAGCAATGTTTCGGCCGGTTAGAGATAAGGACATTGGTGACCATTTAGTAAACTGATGTGGTCAATTAAGGGCGTAAAATTGGCTTTAAATAGAACCTTGTGTTTCTTGATAATCTTAATGCCTAAATAAGTAAACCAGTCGGTAGTCAATCTAAATGGAAACTGTTCATAATTCGAAATTTGATTGTTTAATGGAAAAAACTCACTCTTAATAAGATTTAGTTTATAACCAGAAAAACTACTAAATTGATTAAGATGCTACTATTGCAGGAACAGATTTCTCTGGGTTAGAGATAAATAATAACAGATCATCTGCAAAGAGAGATAGCTTATGTGTCTTATTCTCACGGACAATACCAACAATATTAGGGGATTCCCTAATAGCGGTGGGCAAAGGTTCCAAGGCGATATCAAACAATAAAGGACGTAAAGGACAGCCCTGTCTTGTACCTCGAAAGAGCCTGAAAAAAGGGGATCTCTGATTATTGGTCAGTACAGAAGCCTGAGGTATATGATATATCAGCTTGATCCAAGAGATAAATATTGGGCCAATATCAAATTTTTCAATTGTATTGAATAAGTATTCCCATACTATCAAACGCCTTCTCAGCATCAAGTGAAATGACACATTCTGCAGTTTTATTTGATGCTGTATATGCAATATTCATTAATCTCCTAACGTTAAAGTATGAGTAACGATTTTTAATAACATTTGTGATCTTCAGAAATAATTTGCGGTAAAATATTTTCCAATCTCATAGCTAATATTTTTGAAAGAATTTTGGAATCTATATTTAACAGTGATATAGGTCTATATGATGTCACTTCAATAGGGTCTTTATCTTTTTTAAGAATTAGAGGGATAGATGCTTCATAAAAGGATTGTGGTAATATATTCATTAAAAATGCTTCTTTTAAAACCTTGCATAGCCATGAAAAAGTTACTTTTATAACTACTAAACCAGGTTCGCTTCTTAATAAACAGACACCACACAACTGTTTGGTAGACCAGTTCAAAAATTTACTTAACATCGGCCGATGGAAGGGAGCGAGAATTCCAGCTAAGTGACCAATATAGACACTCTACTGTCCTCGGTCCCCTTCTCTGAACAACAGAATTACATTGCATTATATAGTGTTTCTTTGTCACCTTAGCACATTCCACAGACATTAGTCATGGTCAGAGGTACAGGAAAAGGCATCACATCAAAGGCCTTTTGTCACGGTACAAGATAACATTGGCCATTTGGTTTATGAAATTTTATCTTCAAAGAGATCACCCTAGCTCTTTCGCTGCTTCCTCTCTGTCACTTGGTCCCTCATAAACATAGGCCATTTGGTTAATGGCATCTTACTTCAAAGATGTGACTAGCTGTTTCTCTCTTCCTTTATCGCCTCCTCCCCCATAAACATTGGTCATTTGGTTTACGGCATCTTACTTCAAAGATGTGACTAGCTGTTTCTTTCTCTGTCACTTCCTCACTTGGGAGACAATGTTATGGTATTTATTATCTCACACACAGCAACCTGAGGCAAGCCTAATTTGAGACTAAATATAAGCTGTAAGCTAGCCCAGAAGCCAATTTAATATCTTCTTATATTTTAACTAAAATTCAGCTTCATCAGCCAGGGGGACAGTAAACTTGAAAAATACTTTTAAAATTCCACTGTATACCCATCTAAACCGGGAGCTTTACCAGAATTCATCGAGAGGATTGCTTTCTGTATTTCTTCCTCCCTGATGGGTTCATCTAACAACAGAGACTCATTATATGGTAAATTTGGCAAATTCAGTTTCTTTAAAAACTCATGCATTATATTGGAATCAGTAGGAAATTCTGATTGGTATAGGGAGGTATAAAATTCCTGAAAGGATTTATTAATTTCATCGTTTACTCTAATAATCTGACGTTTGGCTGACACAGCTTTCAACTGATTGGCAAGTAATTTGCCAGATTTATCACCATGTATATAAAATTGACTTTTGGTTTTAAGTAGCTGATTCTCAATCAGTGATACTACTAACAAATCATGTCTCATTTGAAGTTCTACTCTATTCTTATAGAGCTCTAAACTAGGAGCTTTTGAATATCTTTTATCAATTTCTTTAATCTCATCAACCAATATACGTATTTCATTTTTAATTTGTTTTTTTTTAGTCCCGTGGAGTATGAAATATATTTTCCACAAATATATGCCTTAAAAGCATCCCAGATTACACCATTGGATATTTCTTCAGTAGAGTTTGTTAAGAAGAAGAAGGCTATCTGATCTTTAATAAAATTAACAAAATTTAGATCTTGAAGCAAAGTAGCATTGTTTACCACTAAACTTGGAATCAGGTAATTTGATTGATAGTTTCAATGGTGCATGATCAGAAATAGCAATTGCATCATACTCACACGCAATGACTGATGGAATTAAACGAGAATCTATTATAAAGTAGTCAATCCTAGAGTAACGATGATATACATGAGAGAAAAAAGAAAATTCTTTGTCATTTGGGTGTAGGAATCACCAGACTTCTAACATTCCAGAGTCAAGTAACACAGAATTGATAAAACTAGCTGATTTATTTGGAAGCGCATGATCAGATGCAGATCTGTCCATCGAGGGATTCAAACAACAGTTAAAATCTCCACCCATAATCAAAAGATGTTCATTTAGATTAGGAAAAGATGCGATTAACTGTTTAAAACATTCAGGGTGATCAATATTAGGTGCATAAACATTCACCATAACAACTTTTTCGTTATGAAGTAAACCAGTAATCATCAAAAATTTACCATATGGATCAGAAATTGTTTCATAATGAACGAGATTGAGGAGTCAATAAAAATAGAGACTCCTTTCCCTTTCGCCTGTGAATTTGAATGAAACTGCTGTCCTCTCCAAAACTTAAAGAAGCGTTGATTGTCATCTTTCCTAACATGAGTTTCCTGAACAAAGATAATCTGAGCATTTAGTCTACGAAGAACTTTAAAAAAAATCCTCTTAATGGGGGGATTCACACCATTGGCATTCCATGAGAGAAAGTTAATAACTTTATCCATATTGTTTGTAAAAATCATGTGGAATATAAAGAGTTAATTTCGTAGACCATAGTAGTTCATGATACTGGAAGGAGAAAAATCTAAGGCAGAACCGGAAGTTATGACATTTCAGACATTTTTGTAGTTCTAATACAGCCCAGATAGAAAAAAACTAAACTAAAAGCAAAAGTCCGGGGGAGAATCTTTTATTTTTAATCGATGGGAAAAATCCTCAGCACCTGATGAGCGGAAGGGAACTCTGAGTAAGATGGCCAAAAATCACAGCCGTACGTGGTCAATATAAAGCGCAAACAGGAAGTGGTCAAGATTAGACTTTTAATTATATATGAAGACAAGGCAACTTTAATTAGGGGGGGGGCCACCCATGCAGTAGGCAGTCAGTACGCTACCTAACCCCTCCCCTAGCCCCGCCTCTTTCTAGTGGCAGCTCCAAAAGTAAAGGAAAGGTATATTTACCACTCAATAGCCAAAACAAATTGATATCATCGTTAAAAAATACATGCAAGCTGTGAAAAACAAGAACTGCTTCACATTGTTTGTCCAAGGACAGGAAGAGAAACCCTTTGGAAGACATTTTGAAAGTGGAAGAGCTAACAAAGAAGATCTTAAAAGTTCATGTATAATACCATCAGTATCTTAGAGAACTTAAAAGTTATAATTTGATATCATCATACTAATATTCTAAAAAGTAATAAAAAATAACTCATCCCGTTAAATTCATAGTCATTTACAAAGCGTTGTATTGTCAAATTAGAAGCAATAAATCTCCGATTGTTAGTCCTGTGTTGCCTTTGGTTTGGAAATGCTAAAGCTGTGTTGCTTTTGGTTTGGAAATGCTAAAGCTGTGTTGCCTTTGGTTTGGAAATGCTAAAGCTGTGTTGCCTAATTAAAGTTGCCTTGCCTAATTAAAGTTGCCTTGCCTAATTAAAGTTGCCTTGCCTTGCCTAATTAAAGTTGCCTTGCCTAATTAAAGTTGCCTTGCCTAATTAAAGTTGCATTGCCTAATTAAAGTTGTCTTGCCTAATTAAAGTTGCCTTGCCTTGCCTAATTAAAGTTGCCTTGCCTAATTAAAGTTGCCTTGCCTTGCCTAATTAAAGTTGCCTTGCCTAATTAAAGTTGCCTTGCCTTGCCTAATTAAAGTTGCCTTGCCTAATTAAAGTTGCCTTGCCTTGCCTAATTAAAGTTGCCTTGCCTAATTAAAGTTGCCTTGCCTTCATATATAATTAAAAGTCTAATCTTGACCACTTCCTGTTTGCGCTTTATATTGACCACGTACGGCTGTGATTTTTGGCCATCTTACTCAGAGTTCCCCTCCGCTCATCAGGTGCTGAGGATTTTTCCCATCGATTAAAAATAAAAGAGTTATTAGTGTTTAAAAAATGTTGAGATTCTCTCTCCTGTCAATCATGCCATGAAGGCCACGTTCCTTCTGGTGGGAGGGGGAGGGACTATAAAACCCAGAAGTATGGGCGTGGCTCAGTCTCTGCAAGATGGAGGAGGGAGGGTTGGAGGAGGGAGAGGTCATGCACCCTGCTTGAAATGGTAAGCAACTGCACTTGAATTTGGTGGCCTTGCACCCGGTTTGAAATGGAATTTCAAGGAATTGCTGTGAGTCAACTGCCAGCCCACCAGCCGTGAGTGAGTGAGCTGCCAGCAGAACAGGCTTGAGTGACAGAGCCACCAGCCCAAGAATCCATTCGGTCCACAATATCCATACTAGCCCTCTGGAAATCAGTCCCTTCAGCCCACAACACCCATACTAGCGCTCCAGCAAGCCCCCTGTAATGTCCAGGTTCTGGAATAGCTTCATCCCTAGCCATCAGGCTATTAAATACTAAAATGTCTAAATAAACTCTGAATTACATAGATATGGGCATTGGCTCTGTCTTTTTGCACTATTATTGTTTGTTTTTATGCATATGTATGTACGTGTGTGTACAGTCTGAAGAAGGGTCTCGACCCGAAACATCACCCATTCCTTCACTCCAGAGATGTTGCCTGTCCTGCTGAGTTATTCCAGCATTTGGTGTCTATATTGGTGTAAACTAGCATCTTACAGAGTACTATCTTTACTTGTGTAGGAAGGAACTGCAGATGCTGATTTAAACCGAAAGATAGACACAACAAGCTTGAGTAACTCAGCGAAACAGGCAGCATCTCTGGTAAGAAGGAATGGGTGACGTTTTAGTTCAAGACCCTTCTTATGTTTATTTATTTTGTTGTGCTGCTGAAAGTAAGAATTTCATTGTTCCGTCTGGGTCATATAACAATAAAATACGATAATATATATATATATATATATATATAATACTGGGTAAACCCAAACGTAGACTGGGCAATCGTTATGCTGAACATCTTCGCTCAGTCCACCTAAACCTACCTGATCTCCCAGTTGCTAAACACTTTAACTCCCCCTCCCATTCCCACACTGACCTTTCTGTCCTGGGGCCTCCTCCATTGTCAGAGTTGAGCCAAATGCAAATTGGAGGAACAGCATCTCATATTTCTCTTGGGCAGCTTGCACCCCAGCAGTTTAAATATAATTGATACACAATGCTGGAGTAACTCAGCGGGACAGGCAGCATATCTGGAGAAAAAGAATGGGTGACGTTTCGAGTCGAGACACTATGAATATTGATTCATAGGGTCTCGACCCTTGCATCCCCTCCAATTTCATGCTAGCTTCAAAGTCGGCGTTTAGTCACATAGTTTATACTCTTCTAATATTCTCACCTCTGTTTATACTTGTTCTCACCCAGCCCACAGCTAACAATGGCCTGTTTCCTTTATCATCATTACCTTTTTGCATATCTTTCATTCATTTGTTTCTATATCTAGGGGCGCTGCACTGGCAGCAGCCTCTACCTACAGCCTGTCTGTCATTTCTATTTTTTTGTTAGTCCAATGTCTGTTTTAGGGGGAACTTTAACTTTTCTATGTGGGGGAGGGGGACAGGGTAAGAGGGAAACCGTCTCCCAGTCTCTTCCTGGCGGGGACGCGACTATTTCTCCGAGTCGTGTCCTCGCCCCCCACCTCGCGGCCTACCAGCTGGATCGGAGTGGCCTTTCCTGCTGGGGACCGGGAACCGGACCGGGGCTGCTACAGCGGCGGCGCAGCGCTGGAGTCACCGCGGAGCGGGCGATGCTTACCTGGGTCGCCGTTTGGAGCTCCGGAGCATTGGGCCGTTGCTCCAACATCGTGGAGCTCTGGTGCGGAGAGCTTCCAACACGGGCGGCGCTGAACAACATCGTGGAGTCCTGGGGCGCCTTGCAGAGGGTCTGCAGCAGCAGTCTCCACCCGGCGCGGCCTACGGACTTTGGAAGCCGCCGACTCCGGTAGGAGGGGGCCGACTCTGGTGTCCACGCCGCTGAGGACGTCCCGCAGCCCCGACGTCTGACTTGTATCACCCCGGCGAGCGGTCCTGGACATCGGGCCGCCCGTAACTGCAACTGCGGAGGGCTTGGGGAGGCTCTGACCACGGGGAACAGTGGAGGAAGAGACTGACTTTGGTGCCTTCCCACACAGTGGGGAACTTTGATTCTGCTGTGTGGGGATGTTTTATGTCAAACCCTATAGTGTGTTGTGTTCTTTATTTTTATTGTATGGCTGTATGGGAATTTCATTTCACTGTGCCATCTGGCACATGTGACAATTAAATGTATCTTGAATCTTGAATCTTGAATATCTCTACATCACCGTCTATATCGCTCGTTTCCCTTTCCCATGAATCTCAGTATGAAGAAGGGCCTCGACCCGAAACGTCACCAATTAATTTTCTCCAGAGATGCTGTCTGACCCACTGAGTTACTCCAGCTTTTGGTGTCTGTCTTCGGTGTAAACCAGCATCTGCATCAGTTTGAGGAAGGGTCTCGACCTGAAATGTCACCAATTAATTTTGTCCAGAGTTATACTGGCTGACCCGCTATGTTGCTCTAGCTATGTTGCTCTAGCTATCTACGGTGTAAACCAGTGTCTGCAGTTCCTTTCTGCGCACACACATATATATATATATATACATATACATATTTGTACACGCACACACACGCATACATACACATAAAAACAACAGACAGACAATAACAGTTAAAAAACAACCTATGCCCCGGATTAGATGAAAAGTTATACTTTATAATCCACAAACCTATCTCCAAAGATGTATTATTAGTAAAACATTCCATTTTTTTTTTGATCTTGACATTGGTGTTTTTTTTTTCCTCTTTCTCTCTTACTTCCTATCTTAAAAAAAAAACTAGAAGCAGAACCAATCCACAATTGATAATATTAATGATGTACGACTGATATACATGAAATGTTTATTATATGTGTTTGCTTCTAATAAAAATATTTAAAAAAACAAAAAACAACAACCTATGCCCCCAAGTCTATGTAGTTCAGAGCTTATTTAGCTTATTTAGAGGTTGTGTTTAATAGCCTGATGGCTGTAGAGAAGCTGTTCCTAAACCTGGACGTTACAGATGTCACAGGCTCCTATACCTTCTATAGTAGGAATAGAGGTGAGAACATTAGAAGAAGACGAATATTAGAAGAATATTAGTCTGAAGAAGGGTCTCGACACGAAACGTCAGCCATTCCTTTTCTCCAGAGATGGTGCCCGTCCCGCTGAGTTACTCCAGCTTTTTGCGTCTATCTTGAGAATATTAGGATTGAGACCAGGGTAAAAGAACATTTCCATTAAAGTGGAGACAGATGACCCTGGAAATACATATAGAATACAAAGTACCGGATGCTGGAACGGATGCAGGAAAGAAGACGACTATTCTCTAAAATCACTTCTGTCTTGTCTTGAGGACATTAAGTCCTGGATGGCCTTAAACTTTCTGGGACTTAATGAAAAAAAGACAGAGGTGATTTTGTTTGGCCCCAATGGCTGCCGTGAACCTCCCTTTGTTGACTTGGGTCCACTGGCATTGTTCGTAAAGCCAACAGTTTTAAACCTGGGTTTTAGGATGGACAGTGATTTTAAACTAGATAAACAAATAGGCGCGGTGGTTAAGTCCAGCTTCTTTCACCTAAGGAAGCTGGCAAAGGTGAAGCCCATCCTCGAGCGGCAGCATTTTGAAACAGTAATCCATGCCTTTATTACATCTAGGCTGGATTACTGTAACGCACTCTACTCTGGAGTCGCACGAGCTTCATTGGCTCGTCTCCAGCTGGTTCAAAATGCTGCCGCTCGCCTTTTGACCGGAACTCGAAAGAGGGACCACATTACGCCAATTTTGGCCTCCCTTCACTGGCTCCCAGTGCACTTCCGAGTTCATTTTTAAATTATTTTATTTGTTTTCAAATCGTTGAATGGGCTCGCCCCGCCTTACCTCTCTGAGCTGCTCCACCTATATGTTCCTGCCCGGTGCCTCAGGTCAGCTGATCAGCTGCTCCTTGAGGTACCACGGTCTAAGCGGAAGCTCAGAGGGGATAGAGCCTTTTCTGTTGCTGCTCCGGCACTTTGGAACACCTTGCCGTTGCACATCAGACAGGCCCCCTCACTGTCCATCTTCAAATCCTCCCTAAAAACTCATTTTTATTCTCTGGCTTTCGACACTGGCTGAGACATTGCTCCTGTTCTTAGTGCTTTTAATGTCTTTTAATTTTTACTGTTTTTAGTCCTTCGTTTTACGGTTTTTAATGGTTTGTAATAACTTTTTGTCCATGAGTTCTCATGTACAGCACTTTGTGGCAACTGCGGTTGTTTAAAGCGCTTTATAAATAAAGTTTATTATAGTTTATTATATTATTAAGATTTATGAGGATGTTGCCAAGACTCATGGTTTGAGCTCATATGAGAGGTACAGTTCAGGCTAGGACTTTATTCCTTGGTGGGCAGGAGGATGAGGGGTGATCTAATAGAGTGGTATAAAATCTTGGGACAGTATCGCGTAAATGCACAGAATCTCTTACCCAGAGTAGGGGAATCGAGAACCAGAGGACATAAGTTTAAGGTGAAGAGGGAAAGATTTTAATAGGAACCTGAGGGGCAACATTTTTACTCAAAAGTTGGTGGGAGTATGGAACGAACTACCAGAGGATGTAGTTGAGGCAGGGACTATCGCAACGTTTAAGAAACATTTGTACAGGTACATGGATGGGATAGGTTTAGAGGGAAATGAACCAAATGCAGACAGGTGGGACTAGTGTAGATGGGGCATGTTGGTCAGTTTGTGGGTAAGTTGGGCCGAAGGGCCTGTTTCCACTCTGTACAACTCTATGACTCTGGAATACTGAATGTGAAGATGTATGCTGAGGAGACGGAATTGCCGGTAGGTCCATCTTGCGTGCCGGAGACCGGGGGCTAGCCCGCCGTGGATCGAGGGCCGGCTCTGCAGACCACAAACCCACCTGGAAGGCCCAACCCACCCTCCCAGAAGGCTGGTGAACAGACCGGCTGTGGGAGGGTGTGCAGGGGGAATGGGCCGCTGGAGGCCCTGCAACAGCCTGGGGCTCGGCTGGACCGGGCGCCCGCTCCAAGAGGCCGAGCGCGTGGACACCACGGCTAGGCTTGGCCATGCCGGGACTGTAAACTTGATGAAATGGCGCCAAGCATTGTGATGCCTGCATTTTATGCAAAATGAATTTCACTATGTAATAGACACAAAGTTGCTGGAGTAACTCAGCGGGACAGGCAGCATCTCTGGAGAGAAGGAACGGGAGACATTTCGGGTCGAGACCCTTCTTCAGACTAGTTAGGCAAAGGGGAAACGAGAGATATAGTCGATGATGTGGAGAGATAAAGAACAATGAATAAAAGATATGCACAAAAGTAACAATGATGTGTTACTCCAGCTTTTTGTGTCTATCTTAGGTTTAAACAGCATCTGCAGTTCCTTCCTAAACACTGTTTCCATGCTCTAAACTAAAAAAGTAACGCGGCAACACAAGGAATTACAGATGCTGGAATTTTGAGCAAAACATTAAGTGCTGGAGTAACTCAGCGGGCCAGGCAGCGTCTCTGGGGGAAAAGGATTCATGATGTTTCGGGTCAGGAGTCAGGACCCTTCTGAAGAAGGGTCTAATGAATGGTCCCAACCCAAATTGTCCACCATCCTTATAACTATAAACCCGATGCAGTTCTTTTTTTCCACCACTGATAAAATAGGGTAGTTGGTCTTATTGGAGGGTTTGAATTTTGGTTTTAGTTTTAGAAAAATAACATGGAAGCAGGCCCTTCGGCCCATCGAGTCCATGCCGACCATAGATCACCCATTCACATCTAGCTCTGTGTTATCCCACTTTCTCATCCGCATCTTAAACATTGGGGGCTATTTATAGAGTCCAATTAACCTTCAAGCTCTCATGTCTTTGGGATGTGGGAGGAAACCCACACAGTCACAGGGAGAACATGCAAACTCCATACAGACAGCACCCAAGGTCAGGATCGAACCCAAACCTCTGATGCTGTCAGGCATCAGTTCTTCCAGTTGCACCTGTTGTGTGAACTGCGACTGGGAACTGGTGCCTATTGTCCATGCTTGGGCATCGCAGTGGTGCAGCTGGAAGAGTTGCTGCCTCACAGCGCCCCAGACCCAGGTTGTTGTCTGTGTGGAGTTTGCACATTCTCCCTGTGGGTTTCCTCCGGATGCTCCGGTTTCCTCCCACATCCCAAAGACATGCGGGTTTGTAGGTTAAATGGCTTCTGTCAATTGCCCTGAGTGTGTAGGGAGTGGATGCGAATGTGGGGTAACCTAGAACTAGTGTGAACGGGTGATCGATGATCGGCGTGGACTCGGTGGGCAGAGAGGCTTGTTTCCATGCTGTATCTCTATACTAAAAAACCAATGTGGCAACACAAGGAATCGCAGATGCCGGAATCTTGAGAAAAAACACAAAAACTCAACGGGCCAGGCAGCATCTGCAGAGGGAATGGACTGAGGACATTTCGGATCGGGACCCTTCTTCAGTCTGGCCAGAAATATCATCTGTCCATTGGACATGGGTGGAAACCGGAGCACCCGGAGAAAACCCACAGGGAGAACGTACCAAACGTTGCACTCCCTCCACTGATGCTACTGACCCATTAAGTTCTTCCGACAAGTTGTGCTTTGCCAAACCTGACGTTGAGCGCCGAGTATGAGTTTGAGTTTGTGGTCTACGAAAACAAAGCTCTGCTAACCTTGCAAAATAAAACGTGCAGAAAGAATGAAAAATAAGTGGTAAATTTTGCAGCGATAGCAGAACAAAAGTGGCCCTGAACATCACGGGACTAACTCAGCCAAAGGGCCAAAATCAATAGGTTTGCATGGAAAATATTTACCATGTTAAGTGTTTGTTCTCTCTGATGTTAATGCCTCCTTTGACCCTCATTTCATAGTCTACTGCAACTCTGATTATTCTCCCCTTCACATACATAGGGTTTTCTGAGATCACAAATTAAGATTCAAACTAAGAGTAGATTGTAGAAACAAGGAACAGGTTATGGGGAGAAGGCAGCAGAATGGGGTTAGGAGGGAGAGATAGATCAACTGTGATTGAATGACGAAGTAGACTTGATGGGCCGAATGGCCTAAATCTACTCCTATCCCTTATGACCTTATGAACCGCAGATGCTGATTTACCAAGGAAAGTCACAAAATGCTGGAGTAACTTAGCGAGTCAGGCAGCATCTGTGGAGAACATGGACAGATGACGTTTCGGGTCGGGACCCTTCTTCAGGCTGATTGCAGGGGTGGGCGGTGAAAGGGGGGTATTAGTGTTAGTTTAGCGATGGGAAGGAATGTAGGTGGAGGTGGAGGGATGGAGGGAGATAGGGGCAAGGTCAGCTGGGACTCAAGGGAGGGGAGAGGGGGCGTGAAGAAAGCAGGAGGAGGGGTTTGTAGAGGTTATATAAAGTTGGAGAATTCAACGAGTGGATTCGATTGTACATTATGCAACAAAGGCATTCAATTCATTCTACTATACAATACGATATAACTTTATTTATCCCAAGAGGGAAATTGATATGCCAACAGTCATAAAGACGTACTCAAAAGACTTACAGGTATGTAGGTTAATTGGTTTAGTAAATGTAAAAATTGTCCCTAGTATGTGTAGGATAGTGTTAACATGTGGCCGGCGCGGACCGTAGGCCGAAGGGCCTGTTTCCGCGCTGTATCTCTAAACTAAAAACACAAGATACATGAAACATGGAATTAAAGTGATGAGTGGAAAGGATTGGGGATGTGCAGAGATTTGGGGAGGGGAGTCAGTCTACCCCACGACAGATATATACATTCTCGATCATATACTAGGCTGTGAATTGGATTCTACTTCCGCAACGTGTATCCAAAGTTGCCTTCTCATCACTTTTCTGGGTAGACTTTGTGCCCATCTCTCACCTATGGAAGGGGGCCACCAAGAACGAACAGGGACCCAGTGTGGGGGGGGGCTGCCAAGAACCAAGAGGGGCATGGCGTTGGGGGTTGGGGGGGGGGGCTGCCAAGAACCAAGAGGGCCATGGCGTTGGGGGTTGGGGGGGGCGGGGGGGGGGGCGCCTAGAACCAAGAGGGACTGGATCCTGTTGTAGGTTGTGGAAATTTGGGAGGATTATATGTTGTATGCGTTCCGTCACCTCCAACGGGATCCCACCACTACCCACATTTTCCCATCTCCACCCCTTTCCCCCAGCCGCAGAGACCGTTCCCTCTGCATCTCCCTGGTTATCTCGCCCCTTCCCACCCAAACCACCCCCTCCCCATGTACCTTCCCCTGCAACTGAAGGAGATGCAACACTTGGCGTCTCCTCGGCTCTGTCCAGGGACGCAGACTGTCCTTTCAGGTTAGGCCGAGGTTCACTTGCACCTCCTCCAACCTCATCTACTGTATCCGTTGTTCAAGATGTGGACTCTTATACATCGGCGAGACCAAACGCAGACTGGGCGATCGTTTTGTGGAACACCTTCGCGCAGCCTGCCTGAACCAACCTGATCTCCCGGTTGCTAAACACTTTAATTCTCCTTCCCATTCCTACACTGATCTTTCTGTCCTGGGTCCCCTCCATTGTCAGAGTGAGGCTAAACGCAAATTGGAGGAACAGCATTTTGTATTTCTATTGGGCAGCTTACAGCCCAGTGGTATAAATATTGATTTCTCTCACTTCAGGTAGCCCTGGAATTCCCTCTCCATCCCTCCCCCACACAAGTTGCACCAGCTTCTGATTTTAATCCTACAAACAGCTTACAATGAATAGCCTGTTTCCTTTATCATGGTTACTTTTTTTGCATATCTTTCATTCATTGTTCTTTATCTCTCTACATCACCATCTCTATCTCTCATTTCCCTCATCCCTAATCAGTCTGAAGAAAGGTCTCAACTGGAAACGTCACCCATTCCTTCTCTCTGGAGATGCTGCCTGTCCCGCTGAGTTTTGTGTCCATCTTTGGTTTAAACCAGCATCTGCAGTTCCTTCTTACACATAGGTTCAAGGTGAAGGGGACAAGATTTAATAGGAATCAAGACAAGTCAAGAGGGTTCAGTGTTCAAGAAGGAACTGCAGATGCTGGAAGATCGAAGGTACACAAAAATGCAGGAGAAACTCAGCGGGTGCAGCAGCATCTATGGAGCGAAGGAAATAGGCGACTTTTCGGGCCGAAACCCTTTCTTCAGACTGATAGGGGGTGGGGGGGGGGAGAAGGAAGGAAAAAGGGAGGAGGAGGAGCCCGAGGGCGGGGGGATGGGAGGAGACAGCTCGAGGGTTAAGGAAGGGGAGGAGACAGCAAGGGCTAGCAAAACTGGGAGAATGTCAAGAGAGTTTATTGAGGGGTAACTTCTTCACATAAAGGGTGGAGGGTGTATGGAACAAGCTGCCAGAGGAGGTAGTTGAGGCTGGGACTAAGAAACAGACAGGGACATGGATAGGTTTGGAGGGATATGGACCAAACCCGTGCAGGTGGGACTAGTATAGCTGGGACATGTGGGCCAGTGGCAAGTTGTGACGAAGGGACTGTTTCCACACTGTATCACTCACTAACTCTAAGACTCTAATTACATTATAGGTTTAAGGTGAGAGGAGAAAGGTTTCCAAATGTCTTTTGAATGTTGTTATAGCACCTGCCTCAACTACCCCTTCTGGTAGCTTGTTCCTTATTCTGTTGCTGGCTCTGATTTGTTCTTGCCTTTTCTCACCTTCATCCCTCCCCCCCACCTCTACCTTTCAGTCTGAAGAAGAGTTCCGACCCGTAACGTCACCTATTCCTTTTCTCCAGAGATGCTGCCTGTCCCGCAGAGTTACTCCAGCATTTTGTCTCTATCTTCTGTGTAAACCAGCATCTGCAGTTCCTTCCTGCACTCAATGTCATTTAAATATACAAAGAGTTTCTCAACAGCTTTTGTTTTGTATATTTTTCCTCTTCTGAATAAAGTGTATTTTTGAAAAAAAAATGTAAACAAACAGTCTTTTACCCAGAGTAACAGAATAAAGAACCAGAGGACATAGGTTTAAGGTGAGGGGGGAAAGATATAATAGAAACCTGAGAGGTAAAGTTTTTACACAATAGGTGGTGGGTGTATGAAACGAGATGCCGAAGTAGTAGGTTGAGACTGAGACTATGGCAGCTCAGGTTTGGAGGGATATGGGCCAAACGCAGGCAGATGGGACTAGTGTAGATGGGACATGTTGGCTGGTGAGGGTAAGTTGGGCCGAAGGACTTGTTTCCATGCTGTATGACTCTATAAAGACAGTTAATACTGTGCTGACAATTAGAAATTGAAAAAGCCTCAGAGAGGATAGAAGGGGGAGTCCATGTGGAGAGAAGAAGGGTCCCGACCCATAATGTCGCCCGTCCATTTAGATTTAGTTTGGTTTAGAGATACAGCGTGGAAACAGGCCCTTTGGCCCACCGAGTCCACACCGACCAACGATCCCCGCACCCTAGCTCAATCCTACATACTCTAGGGACAAATTACAATTATACCAAGCTAATTAACCTACAAACCGGTATGTTTTTGGAATGTGAGAGGAAACCAGAGCACACGGAGAAAACCCCTGTGGTCACTCCATATAGACAGCACCCATAGTCAGGATCAAACCCGGGTCTCTGGCGCTGTGACGCAGCAACTCTACCGCTGCGCCACCGTTATCACCCGTGACCCGGATGCTGCCTGACAAATTGAGTTACTCCAGCACTTTGTCTCTTTTATTAGTCTGGTACTGTTGGCGCGCTTCCTGTGGTAACCTTGGAAACCTCACATGGATGAACAGGAGGAATCCTACAATGTCAGCAGGATTCTGCTCTTTTGTGAACCATTTCCGACAATGGCCCATTCTAAATCCTGCCACTATTCACTGGACTCTGAGCAAAGACCAGCTTCCAGCTCATCAGCTCAGTTCTGTGAAGGTTTCAGTCAACCTGACTCATGAAATCCTTTGATTTAGGCTTAGGTATAGGTTTATTATTGTCATGTGTAACAAGGTGTAGTGTAGAGTTTTGTTTTGTAAGATTGTTTCGCAAATCAAATAATACCATACATAAATGCAATCAGTTCAAACTCAAGTACAATAGGTAGACAATACAGAGTGCAGAATATAGTTCTCAGCATTGTAGTGCACCAGTTCCACAAATTCTAATGTTTAAGAAAGAACTGCAGATGCTGGAACAATCGAAGGTGGACAAATAAATGCTGGAGAAACTCAGCGGGTGAGGCAGCATCTATGGAGAGAAGGAATAGGTGACATTTCGGGTTTCAGACTGAAGAAGGGTCTCGACCCAAAACGTCGCCTATTTATTCTCTCCATAGATGCTGCCTCACACGCTGAGTTTCTCCAGCATCTTATGTCTACTTTCGATTGTTCCAGCATCTGCAGTTATTTCTTAACATTTTGTCCACTCCACTGCAAAATCTACTGAAGGTATGTCCACTTTGAAGAAGTTCTCCTCCACTCTCTGACGAGAGTTTAACAATATCCTCACTCATTGCTCGCCCTCTCTAATTCTTCCTTCCCTCCGAGTTTACGACCATATCTTAACCCAGACCATATCTTAACCCAAATTTGTGCGTGCGCGTGTGTCTGAGAGTGGTGTATGCCTGTGCACAAGTGTGTTTGTGTCTGTGTGTGCAAGTGTTTGTCTTTGTATGTCCGTGCATTTGTGACTGACTGTGTTTATGTGTGTGTGTGTGTGTGTGTGTGTGTGTGTGTGTGTGTGTGTGTGTGTGTGTGTGTGTGTGTGTGTGTGTGTGTGTGTGTGTGTGTGTGTGTGTGTGTGTGTGTGTGTGTGCGTATATGTGAATGTGTGTGGATGTGCATGTGTGCGTGTATATGTGTCAGTGCGTGCGTGTGCCTGTGTGTGTGTGTGTTTGTGTGTTTGTGTGTGGGTGTTCATGTGTGTGTGCATGTACGTGTGTGTGTGTATGTGTGTGTGTGTGTGTGTGTGTGTGTGTGTGTGTGTGTGTGTGTGTGTGTGTGTGTGTGCGCGTGTGTGTAAGAATATTAAACTGAGAATATCATTCGAACAACTACAAATGATACTTGATTTAAAGTGGAGAAGAGATTTAATGGAGTAGCCGATGATCGAAGAATCCTCCAGTGGGATCAGCAGGCATAGTGTCGCCAAATGCCAGCTGGGGAAGGAACTGTGAGTTTGAACCAGGTGGCCATGCTTGAGAAGACTGGAAGCCTTGTAAAGAATTAGGGATGTGAATAGGGACTGCAAATGGTATGGAATGCAGGTGGAGGCCATTCATGAAGGGGTTCGCCGAAAATGAAAGAGAGAAAACAACACATCAGTGCAAGGCAGTGACGAAGGAAAAGGTAAGCCCAATCTCACCGCGACAAACACAAGATCCAAATGCCTCCAGATAGAATCAGAGCAAAGGAAAATAGTACAACGACAGCGCTGGTAGAGTTGCCTGGAGTATGGGGTACAATTTTGGTCGCCTAATTATAGGAAGGATGTCAACAAAATAGAGAGAGCACAGAGGAGATTTACTAGAATGTTGCCTGGGTTTCAGCAACTAAGTTACAGAGAAAGGATGAACAAGTTAGGGTTTTATTCTTTGGAGCACAGAAGGTTAAGGGGGGACTTGATAGAGGTCTTTAAAATGATGAGAGGGATAGACAGAGTTGACGTGGATAAGCTTTTCTCACTGAGAGTAGGGAAGATTCAAACAAGGGGACATGACTTGAGAATTAAGGGACAGAAGTTTAGGGGTAACATGAGGGGGAACTCTTTACTCAGAGAGTGGTGGCTGTGTGGAATGAGCTTCCAGGGAAGGTTGTGGAGGCAGGTTCGTTTTTATCATTTAAAAATAAATTGGATAGTTATATGGACGGGAAAGGAATGGAGGGTTATGGTCTGAGCGCAGGTATATGGGACTAGGGGAGAATACGTGTTCGGCACGGACTAGAAGGGTCGAGATGGCCTGTTTCCGTGCTGTAATTGTTATATGGTTATATGGTTATAGGTAGACACAAAATGATGAAGTAACTCAGCGGGACGGGCAGCATCTCTGGAGAGAAGGAATGGGTGGTGTTTCGATCACATTATATAGCGAAAGTGGGAGGTCAAGGACACCGCCGGTGCCTCTGGCTGCTACAAATGCGAGAGGTGCATCCAGGTAGAGCTCCTGAAGGGCCGTGTTGGGGAACTGGAGAAGCAAGTGGATGACCTCCGGTTCGTCCGAGAAACAGAGTCGTTCCTCGACAAGTCCTACAGTATGATTGTTACACCTAAGGTACTGGAAGAGAGAAAGTGGGAGACAGTGAGAACGGGAGGGAAGCATGGAATGCCAATGTCCCCGGGTGTTGTACCTCTTGTGAACAGGTTCACCCACTTAGAAGCTGTCGGGACAGAAGAGGTGTTTACACTGGGCGGCGGACTGGCTTGTGATGCGAATAGGGCTGTTGAGCCCAAACCAAAAAGGCCTAAGGCAGGCTACGCCATTGTAGTGGGAGACTCCATTGTGAGAGGTACGGACAGGGGTTTCTGCGGCAACAGACGGGATGCGAGGATGGCTGTGCTGCCTTCCTGGTGCCGGGATCCAGGATATCACGGACAGAGTGCAGAAAATCCTCAAGGGCGAAGGTGAACATCCGGAAGTGGTAGTGCATGTCGGCACAAACGATGTCGGAAAGAAGGGGATGAATATTCTGCAGCGTGACTTTAGAGAGCTCGGAAAAATGCTGAAAAGCAGGACCTCCAGGGTTGTTATCTCCGGTTTGCTTCCACTTCCTCGTGCTGGCGAGAGCAGGAACAGGGAGATATGGGACCTGAACGTGTGGCTGAGGAACTGGTGCACGGGGCAGCGATTTAGATTCTTAGATCACTGGGATCTGTTTTGCGGTAAGGGGGAACTGTACAAAAGGGACGGATTGCATCTTAACAGGTGTGGGACCAGCATTCTGGCAGGCAGGTTTGCCACTGCTACACGGGTGGTTTTAAACTGAATAAGGGGGGTGGGGTGTCGAATGGGCTAGTGGAGGATGGAGTTAAAGGGAAAGGGTTTCTTAAATGTGTGAGCGTAGAGAACAGAGGGGTGTAAAATGAGGGTAGAAGCAATAGGTAGCAAGGTGAAAAGTAAAAGTGGCAGGCCGGACAAATCCAGGGCAAAAATCAAAAAGGGCCACTTTTCAACAAATTGTATAAGGGGTAAGAGTGTTGTAAAAACAAGCCTGAAGGCTTTGTGTCTCAATGCAAGGAGCATTCGTAATAAGGTGGATGAGTTGAATGTGCAGATAGCTATTAATGACTATGATATAGTCGGGATCACGGAGACATGGCTCCAGGGTGACCAAGGCTGGGAGCTGAACATCCAGGGATATTCAATATTCAGGAGGGATAGAGAGAAAGGAAAAGGAGGTGGGGTAGCGTTGCTGATTAGAGAGGAGATTAACGCAATGGAAAGGAAGGACATTAGTTTGCAGGATGTGGAATCGGTATGGGTAGAGCTGCGAAACACTAAGGGGCAGAAAACGCTGGTGGGTGTTGTGTACAGGCCACCTAACAGTAGTAGTGAAGTTGGAGATGGTATGAAACAGGAAATTAGAAATGCGTGCGACAAAGGCAAAACAGTTATAATGGGTGACTTCAATCTACATATAGATTGGGTGAATCAAATTGGCAGGGGTGCTGAGGAAGAGGACTTCTTGGAATGTATGCGGGATAGTTATCTAAATCAACATGTAGAGGAACCAACGAGAGAGCAGGCTATTTTAGACTGGGTATTGAGTAATGAGGAAGGGTTAGTTAGCAGTCTTGTTGTACGTGTCTCCTTGGGCAAGAGTGACCATAATATGGTTGAGTTCTTCATTAGGATGGAGAGGGACATTGTTAATTCAGAAACAACGGTTCTGAACTTAAAGAAAGGTAACTTTGAGGGTATGAGACGTGAATTGGTCAAGATTGACTGGCAATTAGTTCTAAAAGGGTTGACGGTGGATATGCAATGGAAGACATTTAAAGACTGCATGGATGAACTACAAAAATTGTTCATCCCAGTTTGGCAAAAGAATAAATCAGGGAAGGTAGTGCATCTGTGGATAACAAGGGAAATCAGGGATGGTATCAAAGCAAAAGATGATGCGTACAAATTAGCCAGAAAAAGCAGCATACCAGAGGACTGGGAGAAATTCAGAGACCAGCAGAGGAGGACAAAGGGCTTAATTAGGAAAGGAAAAATAGATTATGAAAGAAAACTGGCAGGGAACATAAAAACTGACTGCAAAAGTTTTTATAGATATGTGAAGAGGAAAAGATTAGTTAAAACAAATGTAGGTCCCTTGCAGTCAGAAACAGGTGATTTGATCATGGGGAACAAGGATATGGCGGACCAATTGAATAACTACTTTGGTTCCGTCTTCACTAAGGAAGACATAAATAATCTGCCGGAAATAGCAGGGGACCGCGGGTCAAAGGAGTTGGAGGAATTGAGTGAAATCCAGGTTAGCCGGGAAGTGGTGTTGGGTAAATTAAATGGATTAAAGGCCGATAAATCCCCAGGGCCAGATAGGCTGCATCCCAGAGTACTTAAGGAAGTAGCTCCAGAAATAGTGGATGCATTAGTAATAATCTTTCAAAACTCTTTAGATTCTGGAGTAGTTCCTGAGGATTGGCGGGTAGCAAACGTAACCCCACTTTTTAAGAAGGGAGGGAGAGAGAAAACGGGGAATTACAGACCAGTTAGTCTAACATCGGTAGTGGGGAAACTGCTAGAATCAGTAATTAAAGATAGGATAGCTGCACATTTGGAAAGTGGTGAAATCATTGGACAAAGTCAGCATGGATTTACAAAAGGTAAATCATGTCTGACGAATCTTATAGAATTTTTCGAGGATGTAACTAGTAGCGTGGATAGGGGAGAACCAGTGGATGTGGTGTATCTGGACTTCCAGAAGGCTTTCGACAAGGTCCCACATAAGAGATTAGTTTACAAACTTAAAGCACACGGCATTGGGGGTTCAGTATTGATGTGGATAGAGAACTGGCTGGCAAACAGGAAGCAAAGAGTAGGAGTAAACGGGTCCTTTTCACAATGGCAGGCAGTGACTAGTGGGGTACCGCAAGGCTCAGTGCTGGGACCCCAGCTATTTACAATATATATTAATGATCTGGATGAGGGAATTGAAGGCAATATCTCTAAGTTTGCGGATGACACTAAGCTGGGGGGCAGTGTTAGCTGTGAGGAGGATGCTAGGAGACTGCAAGGTGACTTGGATAGGCTGGGTGAGTGGGCAAATGTTTGGCAGATGCAGTATAATGTGGATAAATGTGAGGTTATCCATTTTGGTGGCAAAAACAGGAAAGCAAACTATTATCTAAATGGTGGCCGACTAGGAAAAGGGGAGATGCAGCGAGACCTGGGTGTCATGGTACACCAGTCATTGAAAGTGGGCATGCAGGTGCAGCAGGCAGTGAAGAAAGCGAATGGTATGTTAGCTTTCATAGCAAAAGGATTTGAGTATAGGAGCAGGGAGGTTCTACTGCAGTTGTACAGGGTCTTGGTGAGACCACACCTGGAGTATTGCGTACAGTTTTGGTCTCCAAATCTGAGGAAGGACATTATTGCCATAGAGGGAGTGCAGAGAAGGTTCACCAGACTGATTCCTGGGATGTCAGGACTGTCTTATGAAGAAAGACTGGATAGACTTGGTTTATACTCTCTAGAATTTAGGAGATTGAGAGGGGATCTTATAGAAACTTACAAAATTCTTAAGGGGTTGGACAGGCTAGATGCAGGAAGATTGCTCCCGATGTTGGGGAAGTCCAGGACAAGGGGTCACAGCTTAAGGATAAGGGGGAAATCCTTTAAAACCGAGATGAGAAGAACTTTTTTCACACAGAGAGTGGTGAATCTCTGGAACTCCCTGCCACAGAGGGTAGTCGAGGCCAGTTCATTGGCTATATTTAAGAGGGAGTTAGATGTGGCCCTTGTGGCTAAGGGGATCAGAGGGTATGGAGAGAAGGCAGGTACGGGATACTGAGTTGGATGATCAGCCATGATCATATTGAATGGCGGTGCAGGCTCGAAGGGCCGAATGGCCTACTCCTGCACCTAATTTCTATGTTTCTATGTTAACCCCCCACCCTGGTGATGGGAACCCCCTCTTTCCCTGCATCCCCCCCTGGTGATGGGAATCCGCTCTTTCCCTGCACCCCCCCTGGTGATGGGAACCCCCTCTTTCCCTGCATCCCCCCCCCCCCTGGTGATGGGAACCCCCTCTTTCCCTGCATCCCCCCCTGGTGATGGGAATCCCCTCTTTCCCTGCATCCCCCCCCCTGGTGATGGGAACCCCCTCTTTCCATGCATCCCCCCCCCTGGTGATGGGAACCCCCTCTTTCCCTGCATCCCCACCTGGTGATGGGAACCCCCTCTTTCCCTGCATCCCCCCCCCTGGTGATGGGAACCCCCTCTTTCCCTGCATCCCCCCCCCTGGTGATGGGAATCCCCTCTTTCCCTGCATCCCCCCCCCCTGGTGATGGGAATCCCCTCTTTCCCTGCATCCCCCCCCCTGGTGATGGGAACCCCCTCTTTCCCTGCACCCCCCCCCCCTGGTGATGGGAACCCCCTCTTTCCCTGCATCCCCCCCCTGGTGATGGGAACCCCCTCTTTCCCTGCATCCCCCCTGGTGATGGGAACCCCCTCTTTCCCTGCATCCCCCCCCCCTGGTGATGGGAACCCCCTCTTTCCCTGCAGCCCCCCTGGTGATGGGAACCCCCTCTTTCCCTGCATCCCCCCCCCCCTGGTGATGGGAACCCCCTCTTTCCCTGCATCCCCCCCCCTGGTGATGGGAACCCCCTCTTTCCCTGCACCCCCCCCTGGTGATGGGAAACCCCTCTTTCCCTGCCCCCCCCTCCCCCTGGTGATGGGAACCCCCTCTTTCCCTGCACATCCCCCCACCCTGGTGATGGGAACCCCCTCTTTCCCTGCATCCCCCCTGGTGATGGGAATCCCCTTTCCCTGCATCCCCCCCCCCTGGTGATGGGACCCCCCTCTTTCCTGCACCCCCCCCTGGTGATGGGAACCCCCTCTTTCCCTGCATCCCCCCCCCTGGTGATGGGAACCCCCTCTTTCCCTGCATCCCCCCACCCTGGTGATGGGAACCCCCTCTTTCCCTGCATCCCCCCCTGGTGATGGGAATCCCCTCTTTCCCTGCATCCCCCCCCCTGGTGATGGGAACCCCTCTTTCCCTGCATCCCCCCCCTGGTGATGGGAACCCCCTCTTTCCCTGCATCCCCCCCTGGTGATGGGAATCCCCTCTTTCCCTGCATCCCCCCCCTGGTGATGGGAACCCCCTCTTTCCCTGCATCCCCCCCCTGGTGATGGGAACCCCCTCTTTCCCTGCATCCCCCCCCTGGTGATGGGAACCCCCTCTTTCCCTGCATCCCCCCCCCTGGTGATGGGAACCCCCTCTTTCCTTGCATTCCCCCCCCTGGTGATGGGAACCCCCTCTTTCCCTGCATCCCCCCCTGGTGATGGGAACCCCCTCTATCCCTGCATCCCCCCCTGGTGATGGGAATCCCCGGACCTGGCTCGCTGCCGGCCGCCGGCACTACACATGCGCACTGATCATCCCGACCCCGTTCACTGCCGGCCGCCGGCACTACACATGCGCGCTGATCACCCCGCCGGCCGCCGGCACTGCACATGCGCGATGACCACCCCGGACCCCGTTCACTGCCGGCCGCCGGCACCACGCGGGGGAGGGTGACGGGTGCCGGCTGGTTGCCGCGCGCCTGCGCACTGCCGGGGGAGGGGGGGAGCACCCGGGGAAGAGAAGTCCCGGGAAACAGATGGTTTAAAAATAAATGAAGGTTAATTAATGTCCAGAACGGGGCGTAAACGGGGTCGTTGCAGCGGGAGGAGCGGGGTGCGGGTGGAATGCAGGCACGGCTCACTCATGCATGGGTTTTTACCATTACACAGTGGGATATTAACTTTTAACTGGAGATATAAACATTGCATTAGGGTCAAATTCACTGCACACTGGGGAATGGGCTCAATGCACAGAGTCCAGGCCGATGCACAGAGATTATACACTTTAAACTGGGTATTTAGAGCGATATAAATTTATAAATAATGGGGCATGGATGCAATGCATAGAGTCCTGACTCATGGTTGCAATGCAGAGAGTCCTCACTGATGCACAGAGGGATTTTAACTTTAAACAAGACATATAAACATTGCATTAGGGTCAAATTCACTGCACACTGTGGGCATGCGTGCAATGCAGAGATTCCAGGCTGATGCACAGAGATTGTACACTTTAAACTGGGTATAAACATTGCATCAGGGTCAAATTCACTGCACACTGGGGCACAGTTGCAATCAAAGATCCTATAGCAAGAATATAGGTTATTTGCTATATCTTTGGTTGCAATGCAGAGAGTTCAGACTCATGCACAAAGATTATACACATTAAACTGGGTATAAACATTGCACAGAGGGATATTAACTTTAAACTGGAGATGTAAACATTGCATTAGGGTCAAATTCACTGTACACTGGGGCATGTTTGCAATGCAGAGAGTCCTCACTGATGCACAGAGATTATACACTTTAAACATGGTATGACATTGCACGGAGGGACATTAACTTTAAACAAGACATATAAACATTGCATCGGGGTCAAATTCACTGCACAATGGGGCAGGGTTGCAATCAAAGATCTTTGCTATAGGATCGTTGGTGGCAATGCACAGAGTCCCCACTGATGCACAAAGATTATACACTTTAAACTGGGTATCTAGAGGGATAAACATATTAAATGCTGTGGTATAGATGCAATGCAGAGAGTCCAGACTGATGCACAGAGATTATACACTTTAAACTGGGTATTGAGCGCCCTGGAGAGGATGAGACTACAAAAAGTAGTAAACACTGCCCAGTTCATCATTGGCTCTGACCTTCCTTCCATCGAGGGGATTTATCGCAGTCGCTGCCACAAAAAGGCTGGCAGTATCATCAAAGACCCACACCATCCTGGCCACACACTCATCTCCCTGCTACCTTCAGGTAGAAGGTACAGGAGCCTGAAGGCTGCAACGTCCAGGTTCAGGAATAGCTACTTCCCCACAGCCATCAGGCTATTAAACCTGGCTCGGACAAAACTCTGAACATTAATAGCCCATTATCTGTTTATTTGCACTTTATCAGTTTATTTATTCATGTGTGTATATATTTATATAATGGTATATGGACACACTGATCTGTTCTGTATTCATGTCGCCTATGTCCTGTTGTGCTGAAACAAAACAAGAATTTCATTGTCCTATCCTGGACACATGACAATAAACTCACTTGAATCTTGAATCTAGAGAGATATAAATATTAAATGCTGTAGTATAGATGTGATGCAGAGATTAGAAACATAGAAAACAGGTGCAGGAGGAGGCCATTCGGCCCTTCGAGCCAGCACCATTCGCCATTCATTGTGATCATGGCTGATCATCCCCAATCAATAACCCGTGCCTGCCTTCTCCCCATATCCCTTGACTCCACTAGCCCCTAGAGCTCTATCTAACTCTCTCTTAAATCCATCCGGGGGGGGGGGGGGGGGGGGGGGGGGAGAAGGGGGGGAGGGGGGAGAAGGGGGGGGGGGGGGGGGGGGGGGAGAGAGAGGGGAGGAGAGGGGAGGGGGGGGGGGGGATATTAACTTTAAACTGGACATATAAACATTGCATTAGGGTCAAATTCACTGCACACTGGGGGCATGGTTGCAATGCAGAGAGTACTGACTGATGCACAGAGATTATACACTTTAAACTGTGTGTAAACATTGCACGGTGGGTTATCAACTTTAAACTGGACATATAAACATTGCATTAGGTAAAATTCACTGCACACTCGGGCATGGTTGCAATCAAAGATCTCTGCTAGAGGATCTTTGGTTGCAATGCACAGAGTCCAGGTTGATGCACAGAGATTATACACTTTAAACTTGGTATTTAGAGAGATATAAATATTAAATGCTGTGGTATAGATGTAATGCACAGAGTCCTGACTGATACATGGATTATCAACTCTGCACAGAGATTATATAAACCTATAAACTTTATAACAAGGTATAAACATTAACTGGGATTAACTAAAGATTAGAGGCATATATTAGACAATATTGAATGCTGTTGTATACATGTGATGCAGAGATCTCATTGATGCATGAATTATCATATCTGCACAAAGAGAGTTATCAACTTTAAACTGGATTCTAAATAAAGCACAGAGGGATAAAAAATATTAAATGCTGATGCACAAAGTCCTGGCTGATGCACAGAGATTATACACTTTAAACTGGACATATAAACATTGCATTAGGGTCAAATTCACTGCACACTGGGGGCATGGTTGTAATGCAGAGTCCTCACTGATGCACAGAGATTATACACTTCAATAATAATATATTTTATTGTCATTACACATAAATGCAACAAGATTTGATTTGCAGTTTCCATCCGATGTCATAACTTAAATAACTAATAAGATTTAGTTTTAGATTTAGATACCTAGAGAACATGGATTGTAAAAGAACAGTGAAATAGTCAAAACAGTTCAAACAGACTAAAGTGTAGATGTGTGTGTGGGACGTGACCATCCGAGGGAGGGAGAACAGTCCAGGGGGGTGGGGGGGGACACTCAGCAGGGCCGGTTCAGAGCAGCTATAGCTCTGGGAATGAAGCTGGTCCTGAGTCTGGAGGTTCGGGCGTAGAAGGCCTTGTAACGTCTGCCTGCCGGAGGGAAGTAGTTCGAACAGGATGTAAACATTGCATTAGGGTCAAATTCACTGCACACTGGGGGCATGGTTGCAATGCACAGAGTCCAGGCTGATGCACAGAGATTATACATGTTAAACTGGACATATAAACATTGCATTAGGGTCAAATTCACTGCACAATGGGGCATGGTTGCAATCAAAGATCTTTGCTATAGGATCTTTGGTTGCAATGCACAGAGTCCCCACTGATGCACAAAGATTATACACTTTAAACTGGGTATCTAGAGGGATAAACATATTAAATGCTGTGGTATAGATGCAATGCAGAGAGTCCAGACTGATGCACGGCGGGTTATCAACTTTAAACAGGGTATAAACATTGCATCAAGGTCAAATTCACTGCACACTGGGGCATGGTTGCAATGCACAGAGTCCAGGCTGATGCACAGAGATTATACACTTTAAACTGGGTATTTAGAGAGATATAATATTAAATAATGGGGGCATGGTTGCAATGCAGAGAGTCCAGGCTGATGCACAGAGATTGTACACTTTAAACTGGGTATTGAGCGCCCTGGAGAGGAAAAGACTACAAAAAGTAGTAAACACTGCCCAGTCCATCATCGGCTCTGACCTTCCTTCCATCGAGGGGATTTATCGCAGTCGCTGCCTCAAAAGGGCTGGCAGCATCATCAAAGACCCACACACCATCCTGGCCACACACTCATAGAAACATAGAAACATAGACAATTGGTGCAGGAGTAGAGGCCATTCGGCCCTTCGAGCCTGCACCATTCGCCATTCAATATGATCATGGCTGATCATCCAACTCAGTATCCTGTACCTGCCTTCTCTCCATACCCCCTGATCCCTTTAGCCACAAGGGCCACATCTAACTCCCTCTTAAATATAGCCAATGAACTGTGTGGCCTCAACTACCTTCTGTGGCAGAGAATTCCACAGATTCACCACTCTCTGTGTGAAAAATGTTTTCCTCATCTCGGTCCTAAAAGATTTCCCCCTTATCCTTAAACTGTGACCCCTTGTTCTGGACTTCCCCAACATCGGGAACAATCTTCCTGCATCTAGCCTGTCCAACCCCTTAAGAATTTTGTAAGTTTCTATAAGATCCCCCCTCAATCTTCTAAATTCTAGCGAGTACAAGCCGAGTCTATCCAGTCTTTCTTCATATGAAAGTCCTGACATCCCAACACATCTCCCTGCTACCTTCAGGTAGAAGGTACAGGAGCCTGAAGACTGCAACGACCAGGTTCAGGAATAGCTACTTCCCCACAGCCATCAGGCTATTAAACCTGGCTCGGACAAAACTCTGAACATTAATAGCCCATTATCTGTATATTTGCACTTTATCAGTTTATTTATTCATGTGTATATATATTTATATAATGGTATATGGACACACTGATCTGTTCTGTATTCATGTCACCTATGTCCTGTTGTGCTGAAACTAAACAAGAAATTCATTGTCCTATCCTGCACACATGACAATAAACTCTCTTGAATCTTGAATCTAGAGAGATATAAATATTAAATGCTGTAGTATAGATGTGATGCAGAGATTAGAAACATAGACAATAGGTACAGGAGGAGGCCATTCGGCCCTTCGAGCCAGCACCATTCGCCATTCATTGTGATCATGGCTGATCGTCCCCAATCAATAACCCGTGCCTGCCTTCTCCCCATATCCCTTGACTCCACTAGCCCCTAGAGCTCTATCTAACTCTCTCTTAAATCCATCCAGTGACTTGCCCTCCACTGCCCTCTGTGGCAGGGAATTCCACAGATTCACACAACTCTCTGGGTGGAAAAGTTTCTCCTCGTCTTAGTCCCAAATGGCCACAGATTCACACAACTCTCTGTGTGTGTCGCGGCCCCTGGTTCTGGACTCCCCCAACATCACCAGCTGTGGGCAATCAGTGGGCGTGGGTCAAGCCAGCTGTTCCTCAACATCTGCCCGTTAGTGAACCAGTTCACCCTGTGGCCACTGGACAACTGGACTCTGTGGCCACAGGGTCAGCGTGAAGCTCCCACATGGACAGAGTCATCTCTTCACTAAACACAACTGCACAGGTTCAAGGTGAGAGGGGGAGAGGGGAGGGGAGGGGAGGAGAGGGGAGGGGAGGAGAGGAGAGGGGAGGGGAGGGATATTAACTTTAAACTGGACATATAAACATTGCATTAGGGTCTAATTCACTGCACACTGGGGCATGGTTGCAATCAAAGATCCTACAGCAAGAATATAGGATCTTTGCTATATCTTTGGTTGTAATGCAGAGAATCCTCACTAATGCACAGAGATTGTACACTTTGAACTGGGTATAAACATTGCATTAGGGTCAAATTCACTGCACACTGGGGGCGTGGTTGCAATGCAGAGAGTCCTGGCTGATGCACAGAGATTATACACGTTAAACTGGGTATAAACATTGCATTAGGGTCAAATTCACTGCACACTGGGGGCATGGTTGCAATGCACAGAGTCCTGGCTGATGCACAGAGATTATACACGTTAAACTGGACATATAAACATTGCATTAGGGTCAAATTTACTGCACAATGGGGCATGGTTGCAATCAAAGATCTTTGCTATAGGATCTTTGGTTGCAATGCACAGAGTCCCCACTGATGCACAAAGTTTATACACTTTAAACTGGGTATCTAGAGGGATAAACATATTAAATGCTGTGGTATAGATGCAATGCAGAGAGTCCAGACTGATGTACAGAGGGTTATCAACTTTAAACAGGGTATAAACATTGCATCAAGGTCAAATTCACTGCACACTGGGGCATGGTTGCAATGCACAGAGTCCAGGCTGATGCACAGAGATTATACACTTTAAACTGGGTATTTAGAGAGATATAATATTAAATAATGGGGCATGGTTGCAATGCAGAGAGTCCAGGCTGATGCACAGAGATTGTACACTTTAAACTGGGTATTGAGCGCCCTGGAGAGGAAAAGACTACAAAAAGTAGTAAACACTGCCCAGTCCATCATCGGCTCTGACCTCCCCACCATCGAGGGGATTTATCGCAGTCGCTGCCTCAAAAAGGCTGGCAGCATCATCAAAGACCCACACACCATCCTGGCCACACACTCATAGAAACATAGAAACATAGACAATTGGTGCAGGAGTAGAGGCCATTCGGCCCTTCGAGCCTGCACCATTCGCCATTCAATATGATCATGGCTGATCATCCAACTCAGTATCCTGTACCTGCCTTCTCTCCATACCCCCTGATCCCTTTAGCCACAAGGGCCACATCTAACTCCCTCTTAAATATAGCCAATGAACTGTGTGGCCTCAACTACCCTCTATGGCAGAGAATTCCACAGATTCACCACTCTCTGTGTGAAAAATGTTTTCCTCTTCTCAGTCCTAAAAGATTTCCCCCTTATCCTTAAACTGTGACCCCTTGTTCTGGACTTCCCCAACATTGGGAACAATCTTCCTGCATCTAGCCTGTCCAACCCCTTAAGAATTTTGTAAGTTTCTATAAGATCCCCCCTCAATCTTCTAAATTCTAGCGAGTACAAGCCGAGTCTACCCAGTCTTTCTTCATATGAAAGTCCTGACATCCCAACCCATCTCCCTGCTACCTTCAGGTAGAAGGTACAGGAGCCTGAAGACTGCAACGTCCAGGTTCAGGAATAGCTACTTCCCCACAGCCATCAGGCTATTAAACCTGGCTCGGACAAAACTCTGAACATTAATAGCCCATTATCTGTTTATTTGCACTTTATCAGTTTATTTATACATGTGTGTATATATTTATATAATGGTATATGGACACACTGATCTGTTCTGTATTCATGTCACCTATGTCCTGTTGTGCTGAAACTAAACAAGAAATTCATTGTCCTATCCTGGACACATGACAATAAACTCTCTTGAATCTTGAATCTAGAGAGATATAAATATTAAATGCTGTAGTATAGATGTGATGCAGAGATTAGAAACATAGACAATAGGTACAGGAGGAGGCCATTCGGCCCTTCGAGCCAGCACCATTCGCCATTCATTGTGATCATGGCTGATCATCCCCAATCAATAACCCGTGCCTGCCTTCTCCCCATATCCCTTGACTCCACTAGCCCCTAGAGCTCTATCTAACTCTCTCTTAAATCCATCCAGTGACTTGGCCTCCACTGCCCTCTGTGGCAGGGAATTCCACAGATTCACACAACTCTCTGGGTGGAAAAGTTTCTCCTCATCTCAGTCCCAAATGGCCACAGATTCACACAACTCTCTGTGTGTGTCGCGGCCCCTGGTTCTGGACTCCCCCAACATCACCAGCTGTGGGCAATCAGTGGGCGTGGGTCAAGCCAGCTGTTCCTCAACATCTGCCCGTTAGTGAACCAGTTCACACTGTGGCCACTGGACAACTGGACTCTGTGGCCACAGGGTCAGCGTGAAGCTCCCACATGGACAGAGTCATCTCTTCACTAAACACAACTGCACAGGTTCAAGGTGAGAGGAGGAGAGGGGAGGAGAGGGGAGGGGAGGAGAGGGATATTAACTTTAAACTGGACATATAAACATTGCATTAGGGTCAAATTCACTGCACACTGGGGCATGGTTGCAATCAAAGATCCTATAGCAAGAATATAGGATATTTGCTATATCTTTGGTTGCAATGCAGAGAGCCCTGACTCATGCACAGAGATTATACACTTTAAACTGGACATATAAACATTGCATTAGGGTTGTGAGATTCAAAATCACAAACGCTCTTGAGACAAATTCAGGCAAATAAGTGTTTTTATGAATTTCATATTCTGCAGAATAGGTGCCTCTCCACTGATGTCCCCTAGAGGCACACCGAAGATGGAGATGCTTTCTATCTTTATACATTTCATTCACACTATTGTCACACCCTCATCTCTCCCCATTGAGCTTCTTCCAATCAGAACACTATGGTTTATATTCCCACGAGAACGTCTCGGAACGTCTCGGAACGTCTCCTGACGTCAAAGACTCCTAAGGCTTCTGCTGAAGTTTCTATCTGTTTGCTACCTTTTATCTAGAATTTCTCTCTGTACTGTACATTGTTACTTTATTCTACCAGCAGTCTGGCTTCTGCTGACACCTTATTTCTTTCTAAGTTATATTTCAGAGTTCTAGTATAAATCAACCATCCCTATTAACCCTATTCTCACAATCCACCATTTTTATTTTTGCCACGCTACTTTTGATTTACACTATATCTTCCTTTTCTAGTGCTAACTGATTCTTCGCCTCCCTATCCTCCTCTTGCTGGTCATACTGTGTTCTGAAGGCCATCATGACGGTGCTGTTCTTTGTCAGGGCTGTCTCTATCAATCACTGAGCCAGCCCTCGTGCGCAGGGAATGATACGACATCCGAATAGACACAAAGTCAATGGTTCCTTCCCTTCACGCACAGTCCATGGGCTGATATTGTCTGGTGGGGCCTCCACAGGACCCTTAAATCGGCTTGCGTGTGTCCACCCTTTTTCTTTTGTTCGTACTGCTGTCTCGGTGATTAATAACACAAGGTAGGGTCCAGTCCACTTAGGTTGCAGCTTTTCTTCCTTCCAAGATTTTACAAGATCCCAGTTCCCTGCTTTCACAGAATGGATTGGCAAGTCAAGATGGGGACTCTGTGCCAGCAGCCCCTTGGTTTTTCATTCTGTAATAGAACGAGACACTGCCAGTAAATAGTTCCTTAAGAAAACATCACTACCCTCTATGGTGGGTATTCCTTCTATCTTTCCCAAATAATAAAGACCTAACTTGTTCAACCTTTCTCTGTACCTTAGTTGCTGAAACCCAGTCAACATTCTAATTTATCTCCTCTGTACTCTCTATTTTGTTAACCTTTTTCCTATAATTATGCCGACCAAAATTATACACCATACTCCACAAATGACCTCACCAATACCTTGTACAATTTAACATTACAACCCAACTTCTATACACAATGCTCTGATTTATAGAGGCCAGCACACAAAAATCTTTCTTTACCATCCTATCTACATGAAATTCCACCTTCAGGGAACTATGCACAGTTATTCAAGATCCAAGATTGAAGATACATTTAATTGTCACATGTGCCAATGGCACAGTGAAATGAAATTCCCATACAGCCATACAATAAAAATAAAGAACACAACACACTATAGAATTTGACATAAAACATCCCCACGCAGCAGAATCAAAGTTTCCCACCGTGTGGGAAGGCACCAAAGTCCTAGATCCCTCTGTTCAACTTCATTCCTCAATTCACAATCATTTACCATGTAAGTCTAATTTGAATTTGTCCTGCCAAGATGTATCACCTCACACTTATCAACATTAAACCCATCTGTCATGTTTCAACCCACTCTTCCAAATGACCTAAATTTCTCTGTACACTTTTAAAATCTACTTAATTATTCACAACACCACCTATCTTAGTATCATCTACATATTTCTTAATCTATTTTACCACACCAACATCCATATTATTGATTCACATGACAAACAACAGTGGACCCAACACACATCCCCGAGGTACCCCTCTAGTCATTGACCTCTAACCTGACAAACATCCATCCACCTCTCTGACATTTCCCAACAGTCACTTTTTAATCCATCTTGCTATTCCTTACTAACCTCTTCTTAACCAACCTTATTTCCTTATTGAAGCTTGTCAATGGCCTTACCGAAGTTCACCACTTTAACCTCATCAATTTTCCTAATAACCTCTTTTAAGAAAAATCAAGATTAGTCAAATGTCACAATCACAAATCCATGCTAATTCTTCCTAATCCTACCCTATTTATCCAAATTCCTATAATATTGTCTTTAGTATCCTTTCCATTATTTCCCACCACTGATATCAAACAACGTTCTTGTTAAAACTCTACTAGAAACATAGCAACATAGAAACATAGAAATTAGGTGCAGGAGTAGGCCATTCGGCCCTTCGAGCCTGCACCGCCATTCAATATGATCATGGCTGATCATCCAACTCAGTATCCCGTACCTGCCTTCTCTCCATACCCTCTGATCCCCTTAGCCACAAGGGCCACATCTAACTCCCTCTTAAATATAGCCAATGAACTGGCCTCGACTACCCTCTGTGGCAGGGAGTTCCAGAGATTCCCCACTCTCTGTGTGAAAAAGGTTCTTCTCATCTCGGTTTTAAAGGATTTCCCCCTTATCCTTAAGGTGTGACCCCTTGTCCTGGACTTCCCCAACATCGGGAGCAATCTTCCTGCATCTAGCCTGTCGAACCCCTTAAGAATTTTGTAAGTTTCTATAAGATCCCCTCTCAATCTCCTAAATTCTAGAGAGTATAAACCAAGTCTATCCAGTCTTTCTTCATAAGACAGTCCTGACATCCCAGGAATCAGTCTGGTGAACCTTCTCTGCACTCCCTCTATGGCAATAATGCCCTTCCTCAGATTTGGAGACCAAAACTGTACGCAATACTCCAGGTGTGGTCTCACCAAGACCCTGTACAACTGCAGTAGAACCTCCCTGCTCCTATACTCAAATCCTTTTGCTATGAAAGCTAACATACCATTCGCTTTCTTCACTGCCTGCTGCACCTGCATGCCCACTTTCAATGACTGGTGTACCATGACACCCAGGTCTCGCTGCATCTCCCCTTTTCCTAGTCGGCCACCATTTAGATAATAGTCTGTTTTCCTGCTTTTGGCACCAAAATGGATAACCTCACATTTATCCACATTATACTGCATCTGCCAAACATTTGCCCACTCACCCAGCCTATCCAAGTCACCTTGCAGTCTCCTAGCATCCTCCTCACAGCTAACACTGCCCCCCAGCTTAGTGTCATCCGCAAACTTGGAGATATTGCCTTCAATTCCCTCATCCAGATCATTAATATATATTGTAAATAGCTGGGGTCCCAGCACTGAGCCTTGCGGTACCCCACTAGTCACTGCCTGCCATTGTGAAAAGGACCCGTTTATTCCTACTCTTTGCTTCCTGTTTGCCAGCCAGTTCTCTATCCACATCAATACTGAACCCCCAATGCCGTGTGCTTTAAGTTTGTATACTTATATCTTATGTGGGACCTTGTCGAAAGCCTTCTGGAAGTCCAGATACACCACATCCACTGGTTCTCCCCTATCCACGCTGCTAGTTACATCCTCGAAAAATTCTATAAGATTCGTCAGACATGATTTACCTTTTGTAAATCCATGCTGACTTTGTCCAATGATTTCACCACTTTCCAAATGTGCTGCTATCCCATCTTTAGTAACTGACTCTAGCAGTTTCCCCACTACCGATGTTAGACTAACTGGTCTGTAATTCCCCGTTTTCTCTCTCCCTCCCTTCTTAAAAAGTGGGGTTACGTTTGCTACCCGCCAATCCTCAGGAACTACTCCAGAATCTAAAGAGTTTTGAAAGATTATTACTAATGCATCCACTATTTCTGGAGCTACTTCATTAAGTACTCTGGGATGCAGCCTATCTGGCCCTGGGGATTTATCGGCCTTTAATCCATTCAATTTACCCAACACCACTTCCCGGCTAACCTGGATTTCACTCAATTCCTCCAACTCCTTTGACCCGCGGTTCCCTGCTATTTCCGGCAGATTATTTATGTCTTCCTTAGTGAAGACGGAACCAAAGTAGTTATTCAATTGGTCCGCCATATCCTTGTTCCCCATGATCAACTCACCTGTTTCTGACTGCAAGGGACCTACATTTGTTTTAACTAATCTCTTTCTTTTCACATATCTATAAAAACTTTGCAGTCAGTTTTTATGTTCCCTGCCAGTTTTCTTTCATAATCTATTTTTCCTTTCCTAATTAAGCCCTTTGTCCTCCTCTGCTGGTCTCTGAATTTCTCCCAGTCCTCCGGTATGCTGCTTTTTCTGGCTAATTTGTACGCATCATCCTTCGCTTTGATACTATCCCTGATTTCCCTTGTTATTCACGGATGCACTACCTTCCCTGATTTATTCTTTTGCCAAACTGGGATGAACAATTTTTGTAGTTCATCCATGCAGTCTTTAAATGTCTTCCATTGCATATCCACCGTCAACCCTTTTAGAATTAATTGCCAGTCAATCTTGGCCAATTCACGTCTCATACCCTCAAAGTTACCTTTCTTTAAGTTCAGAACCATTGTTTCTGAATTAACAATGTCACTCTCCATCCTAATGAAGAACTCAACCATATTATGGTCACTCTTGCCCAAGGGGGCACGTACAACAAGACTGCTAACTAACCCTTCCTCATTACTCAATACCCAGTCTAAAATAACCTGCTCTCTCGTTGGTTCCTCTACATGTTGATTTAGATAACTATCCCGCATACATTCCAATAAATCCTCTTCCTCAGCACCCCTGCCAATTTGATTCACCCAATCTATATGTAGATTGAAGTCACCCATTATAACGGTTTTGCCTTTGTCGCACGCATTTCTAATTTCCTGTTTGATACCATCTCCAACTTCACTACTACTGTTAGGTGGCCTGTACACAACACCCACCAGCGTTTTCTGCCCCTTAGTGTTTCGCAGCTCTACCCATATCGATTCCACATCCTCCAAACTAATGTCCTTCCTTTCCATTGCGTTAATCTCCTCTCTAATCAGCAACGCTACCCCACCTCCTTTTCCTTTCTCTCTATCCCTCCTGAATATTGAATATCCCTGGATGTTCAGCTCCCAGCCTTGGTCACCCTGGAGCCATGTCTCCGTGATCCCAACTATATCATAGTCATTAATAGCTATCTGCACATTCAACTCATCCACCTTATTACGAATGCTCCTTGCATTGAGACACAAAGCCTTCAGGCTTGTTTTTACAACACTCTTACCCCTTATACAATTATGTTGAAAAGTGGCCCTTTTTGATTTTTGCCCTGGATTTGCCAGCCTGCCACTTTTACTTTTCACCTTGCTACCTATTGCTTCTACCCTCATTTTACACCCCTCTGTCTCTACGCTCACACATTTAAGAAACCCTTTCCCTTTAACTCCATCCTCCACTATCCCATTCGACACCCCACCCCCCTTATTCAGTTTAAAACCACCCGTGTAGCAGTGGCAAACCTGCCTGCCAGAATGCTGGTCCCACACCTGTTAAGATGCAATCCGTCCCTATTGTACAGTTCCCCCTTACCCCAAAACAAATCCCAGTGATCTAAGAATCTAAATCCCTGCCCCGTGCACCAGTTCCTCAGCCACACGTTCAGGTCCCGTATCTCCCTGTTCCTGCTCTCGCCAGCACGAGGAACTGGAAGCAAACCGGAGATAACAACCCTGGAGGTCCTGCTTTTCAGCATTTTTCCGAGCTCTCTAAAGTCACGCTGCAGAATATTCATCCCCTTCTTTCCGAATAACCTTCTTTGTCCTCTTGTTCCCTTACCTCAGGGCTATTATCTATTCGTACCTGCGGGACAGCCCTCATGTAATTATTGAAATGGTACTAGGTATATCAACCTTCTAAACGAACATCGGTTGGTGATTTAGAAAACTCATATACACCTTGTCTTCAGGTTTAAAGGGTCCTTCCTCCTGGTCCATCTCCGACAAGCGTTTACTTTACCTGTTCATAAATAGACTTGTATATCATTATTAACTGTTTCATATACTTTTTAAATTCTATCTGTAACTGTTCCAAACTCGGTCCCTTGCAGGGACTTCTCCATTGTGCCACCCACGGCTGGTTAGTTTGCATGCAACATTTCTTCAGTGCCAATGGCAGAGCATTACACAAATCTTATTTATTTTAACCTTCAATGTTCCATTTATTCTTTTCATCAAATGAAAACAATCTTTGGTCAAGGCACTTGCATTGACGTCAAAGGGACGTGAAGTTCTGGGCGGCCATCTTAGTTACTGGCAGCCTTCATTTTTTTTCTCTGTCTCGTTCCCTCTTTCTTTCTCTCCCCTTCTCTGGCTTCCTCTTCTCCTTCTTTTCTCTCTCTCTCTTTTCCCTCTCTTTGCTGATGAGTGTGAGTGTGTACACGTGCATGAAAGAGAGATGAAATGGTGAAGAGAGGGGGAGAGAGAAAGGGCGAGAGTGAAGGGGGGGATAGAGGGGGGGACGGAGTGTGTGTGTGAGAGAGAGTGTGTTTATGTGAGAGAGGGAGCGAGTGTTTGTGTGAGAGAAAGATAGTGTGTGTGTGAGAGAGAGAGAGAGTGTGTGTGTGAGAGAGAGGGAGTGTGTGTGAGAGAGAGAGTGTGTATGTGAGAGAGAGGGAGTGTGTGTGTGTGAGAGAGGGAGCGTGTGTTTGTGAGAGAAAGAGTGTGTGTGCATGAGAGAGAGAGCGAACGTGTGTTTGAGAGAGAGGGAGTCTGTGTGTGAGAGACAGAGTGTGTGTGAGAGAGAGAGGGAGCGTGTGCGTGTGTGAGAAAGAGAGGGAGTGTGTGTGTGAGAAAGAGTGTGTGTGTGAGAGAGAGTGTGTGTGTGAGAGAGAGGGAGCGTGTGTGTGTGTGAGAGAGTGTGTGTGTGTGTGTGAGAGAGAGGGAGTGTGTGTGTGAGAGAGAGAGGGAGTGTGTGTGTGTGTGAGAGAGTGTGTGTGTGTGTGTGAGAGAGAGGGAGTGTGTGTGTGAGAGAGAGAGGGAGTGTGTGTGTGAGAGGGAGAGGGAGTGTGTGTGTGTGAGAGGAAGAGGGAGTGTGTGTGTGAGCAGGGCTGTCGCTTAACTTTTTTCCCTGTTGCCAGCCGGGCAGCCTTGGCAGCTTTTTAGGTTGCCAAATGAGAGTTTAGGTGGTCATTTAAGATTGCTTGCATGACGCGTGTGATAAGATGGCTTGCATGACGCGTGGTCAGGTTCGAACACGGGTCTCTGGCGCTGTAAGGCAGCAACTCTACCACTGCGCCACAAAGTGCTGGAATAAGTCAGCTCACTCCATAGATCTCAGCTTCACTTTATCCTTCCACAGGGTCCACACGCTCAATCAAAGCTCCTCCACTTACCTGACCTCCACACAGGATCACAAACCTGCCTTTCTCCAGACCAGGCCCCCCAGCAACTGCGGAGTTACTCCAGCACTTTGCCTTTTTATGTAAACGAGCATCTGCAGTTCCTTGCGTCCACCCCTCATTAGAACGCGTTAGACCGACGTGCGCAGCACAAAACGTTTTATGAGGAAAAGGTTCTAACTTTTTGTAAACAACATGTTTTACCAGAATGTTGCCTGGATTCGAGAGCTTCAGCTACAGGGCGAGCTTAGGGACAGTTAGGGTCGACTCTCAGAATCTTTTTACGCCAGGCTGGAAATGTCCAAGACTAGAGGGTATCACTATAAGGAGAGAGGGGGAAAGTTTAATGGGGATGCGCGGGCGGGGCAGTGGTGGGGGCCTCATGTGCCTGACCTGGGGAGGTGGTGGAGGCAGATATGACAGGGGTGTTTAAGAAGCTTTTAGGTGGGCATGTGGAAGTGGAGGGGAGAGAGGGATATGGATCATGTACAGGCAGATGAGAGTTTAACCTGGCGTCATGTTCGGCACAAACATTGTGGGCCGAAGGGCCCGTCCCTGTGCTGTACTGCCCTACGTTCTAACCATCCAATCACCAACTAGAGAGCAGACCCCACCTACCATCTACTGCATTGGCAGATGTTTTCTGCCGCTCACCTCCGGCGACAAACCCTTTGAATCACTTCTCTCTGGGAGGCGACTCCGGACTATCAAAGCTGCCACAGTCAGACATAAAAACAGCTTCTTCCCACGAGCAGTAACTCTATTCAACAGCCAAAAGACCGTAGCCTCTTTTCACTTTATTTTCACATGTTTGAATTATAATATTTTATTTTTAATTGTCTACAGAATATCTTGTTGTTACCTGCGAGCAAAGCACCAATGTAAATGCCTTGGATGTGGACCTACTTGGCTAATAACATTTTTATTCATTCATTATTATTATTCATTGAAGACAATAGACAATAGGTGCAGGTGTAGGCCATTCTGCCCCTCGAGCCTGCACCGCTATTCACCGTGATCATGCCAATCATCCACAATTAACACCCTGTTCCTGCCTTCTCCCTATATCCCTTGACTCCGCTATCTCTAAGAGCTCTGACCAGCTCTCTCTTGAAAGCATTCAGAGAAACGGCTTCCACCACCATCTGCGGCAGAGAATTTCACAGACTCTCAACTCTCTGTGTGAAAAAGTGTTTCCTCATCTCCGTTCTAAATAAATGACCCCTTATTCTTAAACTATCCCTCAGACTATCTTTAATCAGACTTTACCTTGCACTAATCGATATTCCCTTAATCCTATATCTGTACACTGTGGATGGGTTGATTGTAATCCTGTATTGTCCTTCCACTAACTGGTTAGCACACAACAAAAAAGCTTTACACTGTACCTCTCCCTGTAGCTGAAGCCCTCTAATCCAGGCAGTATTCTGGGAGAACATTTTGTTTTCATAAAGTTAGAACAGTCTCGTTGTAAAACATTTTGTGCTTGAAACGTCAGGCTGGGACACTTGCACCTCACTGAGTTACTCCAGAACTTTGCATATTTTTAAAAAATACGCAGGCATCTACAGTTCCTCATGGCTATGTTTTCATTTTTTTAGTACGCGTCGACCAGCGATAACCTGTACATTAGGTCTACCCTACTCACTGGGAGCAATTTTCAGAATTAATCTACATACCCGCACATCTTTGGAATGTGGGAGGAAATCGGAGCACCCAGAGAAAACACACACAGTCACAGAGAGAACGTACAAACTCTAGTCCCACCTGCCTGCATTTGGCCCATGTCCCTCTCAACCTTTCCAGACCTGTCAAAATGTCTTTTAAATCAAAGATAAGAAACAAAATGCTGGAGTAACTCAGTGAGACGGGCAGCATCTCTGGAGAGAAGGAACGGGTGACGTTTCATGTTGAGACCCTTCCTCAGAGTGATGACGAGAGTGGGCACAAAGATAAAATGTAGTCAGAGACAGTGAGAATGTTAAACTGAGTTATTTTCTCAATCTAAAGTCAAGAAAACTTGACTCAAATGCTTGTAGCTGTTGGAATTGATTCTTTATTCAGTACTGAGACAATTCTTTGAACCTTCCAACACAGAGCTAGAAGCTCTGGGGCAGCTCCAAAGTATTTGTGTTTTTGATACAAACTCATTGCTTTATATAGGTATTTAGACATTTCAAATACAGAGGGTAGGACAACTGGTAACCAATCATCTGAGTCCTTTTGGTGATTTACAACATCAGTCACATGATCTCCCCTTTCCTGACGTCTTTTTACAATCTTTGTTTGTCTATGGTATAACTATAGCTTTGTTTTAGAATTATTTTATTTCAACACAGCAAAACCCCTGTAGGCTTTTATCAAAGACCACTCTTCAAAATATAAGATACATACAATGATCACTCAAGTCATACACACTTTCTATACCAAGAGAAAAGATATTTCTATAAATCTCAACAATTTCTCTAAGTCTAAAGTGTACCTTTCTACTAAGACAATTCATTGCATAATTGGTGTTACTATAATTTTACACATTTTGAAATACCATTACCTATGTCTTTAAAACATTAATTATATAAGTTTGCTGAATTACAGTTTCTAAGTTCAAAACGCACATTTCCATCTCCCATCCAAAGATACATGGGTCGTAAATCTGTCAATTTAGTTAATATGAGTTTGGTGCCTTTCCTGTTATCGGGAAGCAGGATTTCCAATCTCATGTACCAGACAGAACACAAGGTACAACCCAGACCATTACGTCAGAATTCCATCTGCTTCAACCTTCTATAAACAACTCCCTCAATCTAATTATGTCTCAAAGCAACTATTCCTTCACTTACATCTTATTCCTTATCACACTCATTATAATTTTACACAGCCAAGGCTAACTGCAGTCTATCATCACTCTGCCTTGAATTCTGTCTCAAACCTAGCATAACAAGCCATAACTCTTCACGTTTATGTCACATTCAGAGCTCAAAAATGTGCCAGAGACAGAGCCGATGGCCTAAGAGGCCCCTTATTCAGCTTCCCAATCTTCAACACAAAGCCATATCAAATACAATTTCCTCCAGTGCTATAATTGCCCCAAACAATAGCCTAAGCTAAGCAGGTTCAGGCCTCCATGTTTTGATTCATCTTTGCCTGTGTGTATGTGGCAGTTTGCACTTTAATTCAGTTCAGGAAAACTTTAAGCTTTTCTTTTGCAATTCACCAAGCTTATATAAAAGTCCCTATCCGAGCAGTTCTATTTGTATAATATTTCCTCATTCCTCACTCTGGTCATTCTATGACCACTAATAGGATAATAACACAAGGCAGAGATTCATCAGCATTGGCTTATTAGTCATCCAAGTTTATACCTAACCTCGAGATGCTTCATAGCCCCCAAAACCTGGACCACGTAGGTCAGCAGGCTGGCTTGTTGACACCAATGCTGTTCCCTACTTCTCTGCTGTGCTTCAGACCCTAGCCCTTATGGTGCCCAATTATTCTCGACTTAATAACAATCCTCCTTCTCCACATTATTAAGTCTATTACACTCCTCCTCCAACATTTCCTTCTCTACCTGCTGGTTCACACGTACTCTACTTCCATCAGACTCCAACATCGTAATGTCTTCTTCTAGGTGCTGCAATAAGACCTGCCCACCAGTTTCCACATTACCCAAGGCTGTCATTAGTCTGGTGATGATACATTTAACAATAGCAATTCCCACTAACAAACGAATGATCACTATTGCTGCATTTATGGCCATGCTGATGATCCAATTATATAATCCCCCAGTTTCCCCATCCAACACCCTCCTTCATTCCATCAAGCAGGGTAGTAATGTCCTCTTGTGTTTGGTGATATTACTAGTTCTATCCTGAACTCCCATCATACATTTTTCTTTTACAATAGCACAAGTCCCTCCCTCACGGGCCAACAGATAGTCTAAGGCATATCTATTCTGTAAAGAGAACAGACGCATTTCTGATAGTTGGGTTTTTATTGCTTCCAAGGCACCAGTAGTGGCATTTCCCAAAATGGTTAGTCCACAAATCATATAGTTTCGATGTTTTGCTGCCAACCCTCCCCCTCCACCTCTGAAAGTAAGCAGGCTTAGTACTCCCCATCCCACAGCATCCCACCTATATGTTCCCATCGTAGTTGGGTTTCTCCAATTGGCACAGAATTCGGCGGATATTGCCCTGCGCAGAGTCCTTTGGTTTTGTCGGTACCAACTCTCTGGGCAGGGAACGGTGATGGGGACAAGGGTCCCGACGGCTACGTTCTTTGGAAAAGGAGGTTTTAGCACATTGGTCCCTTTGCCATTGAAAAAGAAGTAATACCCTTCCTCGGTGTAAATGGACCCATGACAGTCCCTGCGTGTATTAATCACCTCGCCACCCTTTGCCCAGTCCATCCAATTGCTTGAAATCCAATTGTGTATCTTGGGATGGGCAAGTGATAGAATCCTACAGTTAGATGGGTTCCATTGGCCCACCCACAAAGCAGTTGCAACCCTGCAGAGACTGGGACACATCTTTCGGGAATGGTGCATATGATGCCCTTAGATGTGCTGTTGCAACTAGGTCGTCGTGGGGTTCGTACTATGCATGTAATGTTGGAAGGAACGTCAACAACTATGCACCCGTATCCCTGGTTAGTGAAGCATCTTCCGTATTGTCCATTGGCGGTGTTAGGGGTAAAGTTACACGGCATTAGTGGTTCTACTCTGGTACCCGAAGAGTTTTGACAGCTTGGGTATGAATGCTTACTTTCGCCAGGTAATGGCAAACAGTTAGCTGGTGGGGCTAAGGACTCGTCATAATAGATGGTGACAGCTTTGACCGGAACTGGCTTCTCATCTTGACACTTTACTAATCGTTAAATCCTTCCCCACTCAGGAGATACTGTAAATAGGTTAATAACAGATTTCATAGCGGGGAAACACACAACTTGCCCTTTACCAAATAATTCATTATGGGCCCGTATAAACACGTTAGTGTCTTTTTCTTCCAATTCTCCTTTTTCCCGTATTTGTTGTTCAGGTTCTGTCCTTTGTAGCCCCGGGTGGACCTTTAATGCTTCTTGATAACATAGTCCATCATACAAGTGTTTATTTAGAGTTCAGGTCCTCCCCGGGGTTCCTCCTGCAAGAGAAGTCAACCCTGCATATCTGGTACCCACATGGAAACTCCCAGAGTGACTGATCAATTAGGTAGAGGCTTCGGTTAGTCTGTTGCATTTTGCCATGGCAGTAGTTAATTTTAGTTATGTTCCATCTTCCGAGGACTTCTGGGCCTCTACATTGTACAACATCTCCTTTGCAGAGGTGAAAGATCCTATATGCGTGTCCTGGGACACATCGTCGAATCTCTCCTTTATTTCCCTCTGTCTGCAGTAGCATTAGGTTGCATGGCAGGATAAATCGCCTCATTTGAATTTATCTGGAAAATGCAAAGGCTTACAAAAAGTTCATTTCTTACTTAATTGACCTAATCAACTATTCACTCAAGTTAACCATCCTTCAGTCAGTCAGTCCAGTAATCAGTCACATATTCTTAACCATATAGCAAAATAAGGATTCAAAACTAAACTTAGAATGCTATAACTAAACGTATAATGTTACAACTAAACTTATAATGCTACAACTAAACTTATAATGATACAACTCCCAAGCAAAGCAGCAATGTAAAAACTAAAAACTCCAAGTTGAAAATAAAATTACTCTTCTCACCCCTTTTGATTGGTTTGCAGTGGTGCAGATGAACCCATGCAGCACAACCCTTAACCTTGGCAGCGGTTAGAGTGGTGAGGAGGACCTGGAAGGGACTATCCCAACGTGGGTCCAAGTGCTTATGCTTCCAGTTCCTGACCAGCACATAGCAACATGTCTCAATATTAGATGGAACTTTGAGCGCTGGCGCCTCACCATTTGCAGGCCTGACCTGTGAATGAGAAGTTTGCAAAGCACGGGTTAAAGTTAATACATAGGATGTCATTTCCTCAGTCATCTGGTAGAAATGGACCGCTGCGGGGGCATGGAAATGGACCGCCTGGTCATTCCATGGCATCCGTAAAGGTCGACCATATATTATTTCCGCAGGCGTCAGTCGTGCCGTACCAGAAGGAGTGGTCTGTATCTGAAAAAGAGCTACATGAAGCAGTTCTAACCATGTTAAGCCAGTCTGTGCCACTAATTTAGCTAATTTGGTTTTCAAAGTCTGATTTGCCCGTTCCACCAATCCGGCGGCCTGAGGTCTATATTCACAATGGAGCTGTTGATGTATCTGTAATTGTTGGCACATTTCTTTGTTTACTGCAGCAATAAAATGAGGACCATTATCGGAACTTAAATGCACAGGAACACCGAATCGCGGTATGATTTCGCGTAACAATATTTTTACAATGGTAGACGCCTGATTGTCAGTGGGCAGGTATGCTTCAATCCATTTACTGAAAACATTGACAATTACAAGAACATACTTATAACACTGAAACCTTTTCAACTCAATGTAGTCCATTTGCAAGGTCTCAAATGGACCTGCTGGTAAAGGGGTCTTACCTGGTTCACAGGGCAAGCCTTTACCTGGATTATGCTGCTGGCAAATCAGACATCACTGGCTGATACGCTGGGACAAGTCCAGAAGTTTTGGATGCCACCAGGTGTCTAAAAGCATATCATTTACGGCCTTGCCACCACAATGAGTTGCAAAGTGTACACATTCAATAATCCATAACGCAAGTTCATCAGACATGCAAGTCTGGCCTGCAGGCGTAACCCATAAGCAAGTGACAGGATCAAACACACAGCCCTGGTCCTGCCACAGCTGTTTTACCTGTGCAGGAACATCCTCCTGTATTTGAAGTACTTCCTGGATGGTTGGCATTCCTTTTTCTGGGGGAGACTGATTCTTACTAGAATTTTCAGTCTGCCTCATCATTCGGGGGACAACAACCTGGTTAGTCCAAGAAGCTTTTTTTAGCGGCCCCATCGCAAGGCGATTGCCAATATCTATAGGGCTCTGGCCTGATGTGTGGGCACAAACTTTAATAACTGCAAGCTGAATGGGCAATTGGATTGCCTGTAAAAGGTTGGAAACTAACTTCTGGTGTGAAATAACTGTTTCTGATGAGGTCAGGAAGCCTCGATTTTTCCACAATTGCCCATAATCGTGAACGACTCCGAAAGCATACTGTAAATCAGTTTAAATATTAGCTGAAATACCTCCAGCTAAGGTACATGCCCTAGTTAATGCGAATAGTTCAGCTTGTTGTGCGGAAAATTGATTTTCAAACGCTGCTGACTCGACGGTATCGCCGTCTTGATTGATGAATGCATACCCAGACAACCGTCTTCCTTGCTCATCTATGGAAGAACCTCCATCAGTGAAAAATGAGACATCAGGGTTGGACATGGCCGTGTCTCTGAGATCAGGCCTTGGCGATGTGTCCTCATACAGCGGAAGTGGCGGCGCTGGGAACGGCTGCGGCTCGCCTGCAGTCCGTTCGTTTTTACTTTTTTGTGTTGTTTTTTTCCGTTTTGTCTAGTTGTGTTTTTGTTTTTTAGGTTGTGCTTATGTGGGGGTGGGGATTGGAGGGTTGAAACGGGGTTTGCTGTCTCTCCTTTGGGGGGAATATGACTTTTTCGTCGTATCCCCCCTCTCTGCCTCCGTCTGCGCTGAGGCCTAATGGCGGAGCTGGCGACCTCGGGACTCCGGAGGCAGCCTGTCAGGACTCGCCCTGGGTTCGCTCCCGTGAGGGCGGCCCAGCTCGGGGCTGGAACTGCGCTCCCGTGAGGACGGCCTGGCGAGGGGCCTAGACTCTCCCGTGAGGGGCTGTGGCACTCCCGTCGGAGTGGCCCAGCCCGAGGGAGGAACGGCACTCCCGTCGGAGTGGCCCAGCCCGAGGGAGGAACGGCACTCCCGTCGGAGTGGCCCAGCTCAAGGGAGGAACGGCACTCACGTGAGGGCGATCCGGCTCGGGGCTGGAACGGTGCTCCGGTGGCTGGGACGGCGTTCTGGCGGCGGTGACCTGAGTCCGGGGTTCAGCCGCGGGCCAGTGGCTGCATACGCTGGGCTGGAGGGCGGCAGCTTCGACCACCCCGGGCCGCGCTGTTTGAGCTGGCCCGTTGCGGGGTTCGGTGAGCCGCGGGACTGTTTTTACCATCGCCCGGTGGGGTATCGCCTCAGCGCAGAGGGAGAAGAGGAGGGAAGAGACTGCAGCCCTAAGATTTTTGCCTCCACCACAGTGAGGAGGTGCTTAGAGGACTCACTGTGGTGGTGTTAATTTGTGTTTATTGTTGTTATTATTGTATGATTGTATGTATGACTGCAGGCATGAAATTACGTTCAGACCATAAGGTCTGAATGACAATAAAGGCATTCAATTCAATTCAATTCAATGTATCAATTGGAGGCAGTCGTGGCCGGAGAACTCCTTTTCTTCTGGAACGTGTTCCAGAAAGGTTGCAGGATTGATGGTGCTGCAGCACTGAAAGGAAAGATTGGTATTGTTCAAAAGGTAAATCTCATATTTATTCTGTCGTGCCATGGTTAGATGTTGGGTTTGAAGCTGCCCCAGCAGTGCTGTCACAGAATGGTTACTGAAAACAACATCTTGATGCAGTATCATATTGGCAGCTGATTGGAGGCTGTGGTAGATGGCCGATAAAATCTGTGTGCAGTGAGGGTAGCCCAATGCTACAGGATCCAACTTGGACGAATAATATGCCACGGGGCGGTGCTTGTTGCCATGTTTCTGAGTCAAGACAGCCGTTGAGCAGCCATCCATTACTGTGCAATAAAGCTGGAAAGGTCGGTCATATAGTGGTCGGCCAAGGGCCGGAGCACTGGCTACGTCAGTCTTTAATTGTAGAAAGGCCTTATCGTCAAGCTGAAAGGTGACATTCATAGAGGTGTACGGAGTCAGGTCATCGTGGTGATGTTAGGGATCCACTGTCTGCACTAATTGATCATTCCCAGCCATTTTCAGACCTGGTTGGCGGTTGTTGGCAGGGGCGCATGGCAAATGGGCTGAATCCTTGTTGGCTCTAATCATCGGCTTTCAGCTGAGAGGACAACACCAAGGAATTTAACTTCTTTCTGTCCGACTTTTACTTTTTGTGGATTAACCACATAGCCCAACTGCTGCAGATAATTAAGGAGGCTGCTGGTATTGAGGCAAGGATATGCTCAGGATTCGGGACTAGTACATGTAGTGGTTGGACAATGGTATTGATAGCTCTCAAGCCTTGCACTAGTCTGTACTGATCATATAACCATATAACAATTACAGCACGGAAACAGGCCATCTCGGCCCTACAAGTCCGTGCCGAACAACTTTTTTCCCTTAGTCCCACCTGCCTGCACTCATACCATAACCCTCCATTCCCTTCTCATCCATATGCCTATCCAATTTATTTTTAAATGATACCAACGAACCTGCCGCCACCACTTCCACTGGAAGCTCATTCCACACCGCTACCACTCTCTGAGTAAAGAAGTTCCCCCTCATGTTACCCCTAAACTTCTGTCCCTTAATTCTGAAGTCATGTCCTCTTGTTTGAATCTTCCCTATTCTCAAAGGGAAAAGCTTGATCACATCAACTCTGTCTATCCCTCTCATCATTTTAAAGACCTCTATCAAGTGCCCCCTTAACCTTCTGCGCTCCAGAGAATAAAAACCTAACTTATTCAACCTATCTCTGTAACTTAGTTGTTGAAACCCAGGCAACATTCTAGTAAATCTCCTCTGTACTCTCTCTATTTTGTTGACATCCTTCCTATAATTGGGCGACCAAAATTGTACACCATACTCCAGATTTGGTCTCACCAATGCCTTGTACAATTTTAACATTACATCCCAGCTTCTATACTCAATGCTCTGATTTATAAAGGCTAGCATACCAAAAGCTTTCTTTACCACCTTATCTATATGAGAATCCACCTTCAAGGAACTATGCACGGTTATTCCCAGATCCCTCTGTTCAACTGTATTCTTCAATTCCCTACCATTTATCATGTACGTCCTATTTTGATTTGTCCTGCCAAGGTGTAACACCTCACATTTATCAGCATTAAACTCCATCTGCCATCTTTCAGCCCATTTCCCCAAATGGCCTAAATCACTCTGTAGACTTTGGAAATCCTCTTCATTATCCACAACACCCCCTATCTTGGTATCATCTGCATACTTACTAATCCAATTTACCACCCCTTCATCCAGATCATTGATGTACATGACAAACAACCAAGGACCCAACACAGATCCCTGAGGCACCCCACTAGTCACCTGCCTCCAACCCGACAAACAGCCATCTATCATTACCCTCTGGCTTCTCCTATTCAGCCACTGCTGAATCCATCTTGCTATTCCTGCATTTATACCCAACAGTTTAACCTTCTTAACCAACCTTCCATGAGGAACCTTGTCAAAGGCCTTACTAAAGTCCATATAGACAACATCCACTGCTTTACCCTCATCAAATTCCCTAGTAACCTCTTCAGGTTTCCCAGGCTTAGGTACAGCTAGGATTGGGGTATTGCAGGCTGACTGGCAAGGGAGCAGAATACCCTGTTCTATCAGTCTCTTAATTAGTTGGTCAATGCTCAGCACAGCTTGGTACTTCAGGGGATATTGGTGGACAGATGGTAAGGTGACCCCTTCTTTGATTACTACCCGAACAGGGGGCACCCTTGTCAGCCCCGCATGTGTGGAGTCCTCAGTCCACACTTCTGGGTGAGTGTATTCTAGAACATCTTTTCCACTGTGGTGATGAAGTTTGGTGGACTCTTTCTTTGGCCAGGGGTAAAACTGAATCTGTATGTCCCCTTGTATCAGCTGAATCTCAGTGGACAATGGGTCTGAATGTTCCACAGCTTGTTTAACCATTAGTCCAAGATTTTTAGCATGGTATGGGAGGTTTACCTTTCTGGTGATATGTGGAGCGACCTCTGGCCCTTGTTTCCACAGGTGTTTCGGAATGCTGACAAACTCAGCTTCTCCTGCCGGTCCCTTTACCATGGCGCGGAGCTCGATTGTCCATGAAGAATTCAGTTTATCCTGATAGCATTACTGCAACTCAGTGTTAGACCCACTTGCATCATAGGCTAAGTGGTATATTCCCCCAGGCAAATCCATAGTCCACCACTGACATAACATTGTCGAATACCCCCCTTGACAATCGTAATACCCTCTTCACTGCACTGGAGCTTAAATTGGAAGGCGCATAATAAATCTCTAGCCATTAGGTTGCAGCCCGGGCCATTGGTAATAATAAATTCATGCGGGACCTGTAAGTTTTGGTACCCGACAGTAACTGGTGTGGAGATAGGATAGTCTTTAGGTTGTCCCTCGAATCCTGATAGACGTTGAGTTTTTCCTGATTCCATCAGTCCTACTGAGGGAAGGACAGTGGAACCGGCAGCCCCCGTGTCCACCAAGAAAGGGTGCCATTTGTTCCCGACCTTTAGCATCATCATGGGCTCCCAATTGGAAATAGGAGATCCCACAACCAGGATGCTCAGTCAATTTTGATTGAAGGGGTTTTCAGATGAAAAGTTGGTATATCCCCTTCCTCTACCTCCTGGTCCTTTAGCATTCCCTTGCCCTGGACCCCGGTAAGGCTGTTTGCATTCTCTCGCCCAGTGTCCTGGTTCACCGCAATTAAAACAACCGCCGTCAGGTCGTTTTTTCACACAGAGAGTGGTGAATCTCTGGAACTCTCTGCCACAGAGGGTAGTCGAGGCCAGTTCATTGGCTATATTTAAGAGGGTTAGATGTGGCCCTTGTGGCTAAGGGGATCAGAGGGTATGGAGAGAAGGCAGGTACAGGATACTGAGTTGGATGATCAGCCATGATCATATTGAATGGCGGTGCAGGCTCGAAGGGCCGAATGGCCTACTCCTGCACCTAATTTCTATGTTTCTATAAGGGGCCGGCGGTCCTCGCTGTCCTCTCCCCCTGCCCCTTGGTTGCCCCTGCATCACATACGGAGGTCCGTAACTTGGTGCTGAGGGTCCATTTGGATGAGTATGGTAGCCATAGCCCCATCTGTCAACCCAGCCCGGGTAACTCATCTGTGGTTCTACTTGATAACTGACATTGTCAGCCGCTGGTGGCCGATGGTCTTGACTTGTTTCCCTCATAACATATTCATTCTTGATATTTTTACCGGTGCCACTACCCCTACAAGGACTATCGCACCAGAATGCGATAACTGCCGTGCTCATTCTGCTTGGAGTGGTCTCGGACCAATCCATATTATTAGTCTTAATGCTCTGAGCAACGGCCAGGGGCAAACAATTCATCAGCATGGCACAAAATTGTGGTGACGCATTTCCACCTGCGTAATTTAGGTCTCCGGACTGATTGCCATATACTTATTTAAATCGGTCTAGAAATTCTTCAGCTGACTCGCCCTTTTTAGGTTTCATGTCCAAGATTTTGGTTAAATCCACTGATTTTTGTAAAGTCAGGGTGGCAGCTGTTAACATACGGGCCTGTCTTTGATCATCCTGATTGTGTGCAGCTTCTAATGCAGCATGGTCATTAAATGTCAAATGTTCCTTGAACCTGGCGTACTCTAGGGTAGTCAAGACCTGTTCTACCAGGGACCATAAATCAGTTGAGTTAGCCTGGTACACAGACATGGTTGTCCTGAGGAAATTGACGGACTCTTATTTTTGTCGGGCGCCCCCATTAAGATGGCCATCATCTCGTTAGGTTTCCATGGTGTATACACTGGAATTAAAGCCTGCTGTGCCTGTTGTCCAGCACTGGCTGGTGCCATTGCCACTGGGTTAGGAACCATACGGACTGGATTCTGCCGTGGTACTCTTTCCCTAGACTGATTTTGGTCACTATCAGTATCCCGTGATCTTTCATGTTTTCCGGTAGACCCATCCTCTAACCCCCATTCATATTGATCATTGTCTTCCTCTGAAGTCTCTTCCGATGAATAGTCCCTTTTGGCTACTAGTAATACCCTCTGTCGGTAATGTTTTCTTATTTGCTATTTTTCTTTAATACTGGGGGTTGGTGAGGGAGGTAGGACTGGGAAACTCTCAGGATGTACCCCTGTCTGGGTCCTGGTTCGTCCGGAGACGTGGTCGGTAAACAGTTTTTTTTCTTCACTCTGGTGGAGGTTGCGCAACTGGCGCCTGATCCTGGTCCTGGTAATTGGGGGTAGAGGCCTAATATGCCTGCTTGGGCAGCGGGTTGTGGCGCTGGTGGAGCTTGACCTGGGAGCTGGTAGGGAGGTCGGGGTGCACTAGGGACCATATTCCAATCATTTTCCCATTCCTCGTCTTCCCCCCTGCCAACTGAAGGCCAACCATTGAACTGCACAGTCCATTTTTACCTTGTTTATATTTTTCATGTGCACATTCCCATTTGATGCACATGCACTAGGGATCCCTCCGTCGGTTAGTCTGATATCTAATTTAACCGCTTTATCTTGCCAACTGGCCAGAATAGTTTTGTCTCGTTCTTCTTTGCACCAATTTCTCCACACCCCGATTAAGGTTTTGCTTTTCTTGTCAGCATTTCTTTTCCAAATCAACTCCTGTGCTTGTTTTATCAGGTCCAGATTTCTCGGACCATCCAAGGGCCATTGCTCACTTCCTAATTTCTTATTCAAAGCCCCTGACAATTTCCGAAGATATTGAGAATCATCAGGATACTTTCCACACAAATTCTGTAGAGGGATATTAGAACCTGTGGTGATGTCTAATTGATTACCCATTTTATTTACTTTAATCAACTGGTGGGTGGTTTTTAATCTAATTCTTAATTTAGACTCATTCCCAACGACAAACCTCTTCTCTAATCAAAACGTTCCCAACGCTATATTACTCTATCACTTTACTTGGTTATTCCAAATCCCCAAGTCCCACCTCTACGTTTTCCAACAACTTGATTTAGATTGACCTGATTCTGTCGGGATCACACACAACGCAATAACGGAAGGTCTACTACCCACAGAAAAATGGAAGAGAGGAAAACAAAGTGGTGGAAATACTCACTTTGTTTGGCCAATTCCTCTGGTCCTATCCGTAGGGAGTTCACCTCTTAACTTTGTTATCTGATTGGCTGAGAACAAAGAATCCCACTTCTGACACCAAATGTTAAACTGAGTTTTTTTTGTCAATCTAACGTCAAGAAAACTTGACTCAAACGCTTGTAGCTGTTGGAATTGATTCTTTATTCAGTATTGAGACAATTCTTTGAACCTTCCAACACAGAGCTAGAAGCTCCGGGGCAGCTCCAAAGTATTTGTGTTTTTGATACAAACTCATTGCTTTATATAGGTATTTAGACATTTCAAATACAGAGGGTAGGCCAACTGGTAACCAATCATCTGAGTCCTTTTGGTGATTTACAACATCAGTCACATGATCTCCCCTTTCCTGACGTCTTTTTACAATCTTTGTTTGTCTATGGTATAACTCTATAACTTTGTTTTAGAATTATTTTATTTCAACACAGCAAAACCCCTGTAGGCTTTTATCAAAGACCACTCTTCAAAATATAAGATACATACAATGATCACTCAAGTCATACACACTTTCTATACCAAGAGAAAAGATATTTCTATAAATCTCAACAATTTCTCTAAGTCTAAAGTGTACCTTTCTACTAAGACAATTCATTGCATAATTGGTGTTACTATAATTTTACACATTTTGAAATACCATTACCTATGTCTTTAAAACATTAATTATATAAGTTTGCTGAATTACAGTTTCTAAGTTCAAAACGCACATTTCCATCTCCCATCCAAAGATACATGGGTCGTAAATCTGTCAATTTAGTTAATATGAGTTTGGTGCCTTTCCTGTTATCGGGAAGCAGGATTTCCAATCTCATGTACCAGACAGAACACAAGGTACAACCCAGACCATTACGTCAGAATTCCATCTGCTTCAACCTTCTATAAACAACTCCCTCAATCTAATTATGTCTCAAAGCAACTATTCCTTCACTTACATCTTATTCCTTATCACACTCATTATAATTTTACACAGCCAAGGCTAACTGCAGTCTATCATCTTTCAGCCTTGAATTCGGTCTCAAACCTAGCATAACAAGCCATAACGCTTCACGTTTATGTCACATTCAGAGCTCAAAAATGTGCCATAGAGACAGAGCCGATGGCCTATGAGGCCCCTTATTCAGCTTCCCAATCTTCAACACAAAGCCATATCAAATACAATTTCCTCCAGTGCTATAATTGCCCCAAACAATAACCTAAGCTAAGCAGGTTCAGGCCTCCATGTTTTGATTCATCTTTGCCTGTGTGTGTGGCAGTTTGCACTTTAATTCAGTTCAGGAAAACTTTAAGCTTTTCTTTTGCAATTCACCAAGCTTATATAAAAGTCTCTATCCGAGCGGTTCTATTTGTATAATATTTCCTCATTCCTCACTCTGGTCATTCTATGACCACTAATAGGATAATAACACAAGGCAGAGATTCATCAGCATTGGCTTATTAGTCATCCAAGTTTATACCTAACCTCGAGATGCTTCATAGCCCCCAAAACCTGGACCAAGTAGGTCAGCAGGCTGGCTTGTTGACACCAATGCTGTTCCCTACTTCTCTGCTGTGCTTCAGACCCTAGCCCTTATGGTGCCCAATTATTCTCGACTTAATAACAATCCTCCTTCTCCACATTATTAAGTCTATTACACTCCTCCTCCAACATTTCCTTCTCTACCTGCTGGTTCACACGTACTCTACTTCCATCAGACTCCAACATCGTAATGTCTTCTTCTAGGTGCTGCAATAAGACCTGCCCACCAGTTTCCACATTACCCAAGGCTGTCATTAGTCTGGTGATGATACATTTAACAATAGCAATTCCCACTAACAAACGAATGATCACTATTGCTGCATTTATGGCCATGCTGATGATCCAATTATATAATCCCCCAGTTTCCCCATCCAACACCCTCCTTCATTCCATCAAGCAGGGTAGTAATGTCCTCTTGTGTTTGGTGATATTACTAGTTCTATCCTGAACTCCCATCATACATTTTTCTTTTACAATAGCACAAGTCCCTCCCTCACGGGCCAACAGATAGTCTAAGGCATATCTATTCTGTAAAGAGAACAGACGCATTTCTGATAGTTGGGTTTTTATTGCTTCCAAGGCACCAGTAGTGGCATTTCCCAAAATGGTTAGTCCACAAATCATATAGTTTCGATGTTTTGCTGCCAACCCTCCCCCTCCACCTCTGAAAGTAAGCAGGCTTAGTACTCCCCATCCCACAGCATCCCACCTAGATGTTCCCATCGTAGTTGGGTTTCTCCAATTGGCACAGAATTCGGCGGATATTGCCCTGCGCAGAGTCCTTTGGTTTTGTCGGTACCAACTCTCTGGGCAGGGAACGGTGATGGGGACAAGGGTCCCGACGGCTACGTTCTTTGGAAAAGGAGGTTTTAGCACATTGGTCCCTTTGCCATTGAAAAAGAAGTAATACCCTTCCTCGGTGTAAATGGACCCATGACAGTCCCTGCGTGTATTAATCACCTCGCCACCCTTTGCCCAGTCCATCCAATTGCTTGAAATCCAATTGTGTATCTTGGGATGGGCAAGTGATAGAATCCTACAGTTAGATGGGTTCCATTGGCCCACCCACAAAGCAGTTGCAACCCTGCAGAGACTGGGACACATCTTTCAGGAATGGTGCATATGATGCCCTTAGATGTGCTGTTGCAACTAGGTCGTCGTGGGGTTCGTACTATGCATGTAATGTTGGAAGGAACGTCAACAACTATGCACCCGTATCCCTGGTTAGTGAAGCATCTTCCGTATTGTCCATTGGCGGTGTTAGGGGTAAAGTTACACGGCATTAGTGGTTCTACTCTGGTACCCGAAGAGTTTTGACAGCTTGGGTATGAATGCTTACTTTCGCCAGGTAATGGCAAACAGTTAGCTGGTGGGGCTAAGGACTCGTCATAATAGATGGTGACAGCTTTGACCGGAACTGGCTTCTCATCTTGACACTTTACTAATCGTTAAATCCTTCCCCACTCAGGAGATACTGTAAATAGGTTAATAACAGATTTCATAGCGGGGAAACACACAACTTGCCCTTTACCAAATAATTCATTATGGGCCCGTATAAACACGTTAGTGTCTTTTTCTTCCAATTCTCCTTTTTCCCGTATTTGTTGTTCAGGTTCTGTCCTTTGTAGCCCCGGGTGGACCTTTAATGCTTCTTGATAACATAGTCCATCATACAAGTGTTTATTTAGAGTTCGGTCCTCCCCGGGGTTCCTCCTGCAAGAGAAGTCAACCCTGCATATCTGGTACCCACATGGAAACTCCCAGAGTGACTGATCAATTAGGTAGAGGCTTCGGTTAGTCTGTTGCATTTTGCCATGGCAGTAGTTAATTTTAGTTATGTTCCATCTTCCGAGGACTTCTGGGCCTCTACATTGTACAACATCTCCTTTGCAGAGGTGAAAGATCCTATATGCGTGTCCTGGGACACATCGTCGAATCTCTCCTTTATTTCCCTCTGTCTGCAGTAGCATTAGGTTGCATGGCAGGATAAATCGCCTCATTTGAATTTATCTGGAAAATGCAAAGGCTTACAAAAAGTTCATTTCTTACTTAATTGACCTAATCAACTATTCACTCAAGTTAACCATCCTTCAGTCAGTCAGTCCAGTAATCAGTCACATATTCTTAACCATATAGCAAAATAAGGATTCAAAACTAAACTTAGAATGCTATAACTAAACGTATAATGTTACAACTAAACTTATAATGCTACAACTAAACTTATAATGATACAACTCCCAAGCAAAGCAGCAATGTAAAAACTAAAAACTCCAAGTTGAAAATAAAATTACTCTTCTCACCCCTTTTGATTGGTTTGCAGTGGTGCAGATGAACCCATGCAGCACGACCCTTAACCTTGGCAGCGGTTGGAGTGGTGAGGAGGACCTGGAAGGGACTATCCCAACGTGGGTCCAAGTGCTTATGCTTCCAGTTCCTGACCAGCACATAGCAACATGTCTCAATATTAGATGGAACTTTGAGCGCTGGCGCCTCACCATTTGCAGGCCTGACCTGTGAATGAGAAGTTTGCAAAGCACGGGTTAAAGTTAATACATAGGATGTCATTTCCTCAGTCATCTGGTAGAAATGGACCGCTGCGGGGGCATGGAAATGGACCGCCTGGTCATTCCATGGCATCCGTAAAGGTCGACCATATATTATTTCCGCAGGCGTCAGTCGTGCCGTACCAGAAGGAGTGGTCTGTATCTGAAAAAGAGCTACATGAAGCAGTTCTAACCATGTTAAGCCAGTCTGTGCCACTAATTTAGCTAATTTGGTTTTCAAAGTCTGATTTGCCCGTTCCACCAATCCGGCGGCCTGAGGTCTATATTCACAATGGAGCTGTTGATGTATCTGTAATTGTTGGCACATTTCTTTGTTTACTGCAGCAATAAAATGAGGACCATTATCGGAACTTAAATGCACAGGAACACCGAATCGCGGTATGATTTCGCGTAACAATATTTTTACAATGGTAGACGCCTGATTGTCAGTGGGCAGGTATGCTTCAATCCATTTACTGAAAACATTGACAATTACAAGAACATACTTATAACACTGAAACCTTTTCAACTCAATGTAGTCCATTTGCAAGGTCTCAAATGGACCTGCTGGTAAAGGGGTCTTACCTGGTTCACAGGGCAAGCCTTTACCTGGATTATGCTGCTGGCAAATCAGACATCGCTGGCTGATACGCTGGGACAAGTCCAGAAGTTTTGGATGCCACCAGGTGTCTAAAAGCATATCATTTACGGCCTTGCCACCACAATGAGTTGCAAAGTGTACACATTCAATAATCCATAACGCAAGTTCATCAGACATGCAAGTCTGGCCTGCAGGCGTAACCCATAAGCAAGTGACAGGATCAAACACACAGCCCTGGTCCTGCCACAGCTGTTTTACCTGTGCAGGAACATCCTCCTGTATTTGAAGTACTTCCTGGATGGTTGGCATTCCTTTTTCTGGGGGAGACTGATTCTTACTAGAATTTTCAGTCTGCCTCATCATTCGGGGGACAACAACCTGGTTAGTCCAAGAAGCTTTTTTTAGCGGCCCCATCGCAAGGCGATTGCCAATATCTATAGGGCTCTGGCCTGATGTGTGGGCACAAACTTTAATAACTGCAAGCTGAATGGGCAATTGGATTGCCTGTAAAAGGTTGGAAACTAACTTCTGGTGTGAAATAACTGTTTCTGATGAGGTCAGGAAGCCTCGATTTTTCCACAATTGCCCATAATCGTGAACGACTCCGAAAGCATACTGTAAATCAGTTTAAATATTAGCTGAAATACCTTCAGCTAAGGTACATGCCCTAGTTAATGCGAATAGTTCAGCTTGTTGTGCGGAAAATTGATTTTCAAACGCTGCTGACTCGACGGTATCGCCGTCTTGATTGATGAATGCATACCCAGACAACCGTCTTCCTTGCTCATCTATGGAAGAACCTCCATCAGTGAAAAATGAGACATCAGGGTTGGACATGGCCGTGTCTCTGAGATCAGGCCTTGGCGATGTGTCCTCATACAGCGGAAGTGGCGGCGCTGGGAACGGCTGCGGCTCGCCTGCAGTCCGTTCGTTTTTACTTTTTTGTGTTGTTTTTTTCCGTTTTGTCTAGTTGTGTTTTTGTTTTTTAGGTTGTGCTTATGTGGGGGTGGGGATTGGAGGGTTGAAACGGGGTTTGCTGTCTCTCCTTTGGGGGGAATATGACTTTTTCGTCGTATCCCCCCTCTCTGCCTCCGTCTGCGCTGAGGCCTAATGGCGGAGCTGGCGACCTCGGGACTCCGGAGGCAGCCTGTCAGGACTCGCCCTGGGTTCGCTCCCGTGAGGGCGGCCCAGCTCGGGGCTGGAACTGCGCTCCCGTGAGGACGGCCTGGCGAGGGGGCCGAGACTCTCCCGTGAGGGCTGTGGCACTCCCGTCGGGGTGGCCCAGCCCGAGGGAGGAACGGCACTCCCGTCGGAGTGGCCCAGCCCGAGGGAGGAACGGCACTCCCGTCGGAGCGGCCCAGCTCAAGGGAGGAACGGCACTCACGTGAGGGCGATCCGGCTCGGGGCTGGAACGGTGCTCCGGTGGCTGGGACGGCGTTCTGGCGGCGGTGACCTGAGTCCGGGGTTCAGCCGCGGGCCAGTGGCTGCGTACGCTGGGCTGGAGGGCGGCAGCTTCGACCACCCCGGGCCGCGCTGTTTGAGCTGGCCCGTTGCGGGGTTCGGTGAGCCGCGGGACTGTTTTTACCATCGCCCGGTGGGGTATCGCCTCAGCGCAGAGGGAGAAGAGGAGGGAAGAGACTGCAGCCCTAAGATTTTTGCCTCCACCACAGTGAGGAGGTGCTTAGAGGACTCACTGTGGTGGTGTTAATTTGTGTTTATTGTTGTTATTATTGTATGATTGTATGTATGACTGCAGGCATGAAATTACGTTCAGACCATAAGGTCTGAATGACAATAAAGGCATTCAATTCAATTCAATTCAATGTATCAATTGGAGGCAGTCGTGGCCGGAGAACTCCTTTTCTTCTGGAACGTGTTCCAGAAAGGTTGCAGGATTGATGGTGCTGCAGCACTGAAAGGAAAGATTGGTATTGTTCAAAAGGTAAATCTCATATTTATTCTGTCGTGCCATGGTTAGATGTTGGGTTTGAAGCTGCCCCAGCAGTGCTGTCACAGAATGGTTACTGAAAACAACAACATCTTGATGCAGTATCATATTGGCAGCTGATTGGAGGCTGTGGTAGATGGCCGATAAAATCTGTGTGCAGTGAGGGTAGCCCAATGCTACAGGATCCAACTTGGACGAATAATATGCCACGGGGCGGTGCTTGTTGCCATGTTTCTGAGTCAAGACAGCCGTTGAGCAGCCATCCATTACTGTGCAATAAAGCTGGAAAGGTCGGTCATATAGTGGTCGGCCAAGGGCCGGAGCACTGGCTACGTCAGTCTTTAATTGTAGAAAGGCCTTATCGTAAAGCTGAAAGGTGCCATTCATAGAGGTGTACGGAGTCAGGTCATCGTGGTGATGTTAGGGATCCACTGTCTGCACTAATTGATCATTCCCAGCCATTTTCAGAACTGTTTGGCGGTTGTTGGCTGGGGCGCATGGCAAATGGGCTGAATCCTTGTTGGCTCTAATCATCGGCTTTCAGCTGAGAGGACAACACCAAGGAATTTAACTTCTTTCTGTCCGACTTTTACTATTTGTGGGTTAACCACATAGCCCAACTGCTGCAGATAATTAAGGAGGCTGCTGGTATTGAGGCAAGGATATGCTCAGGATTCGGGACTAGTACATGTAGTGGTTGGACAATGGTATTGATAGCTCTCAAGCCTTGCACTAGTCTGTACTGATCATATAACCATATAACAATTACAGCACGGAAACAGGCCATCTCGGCCCTACAAGTCCGTGCCGAACAACTTTTTCCCTTAGTCCCACCTGCCTGCACTCAGACCATAACCCTCCATTCCCTTCTCATCCATATGCATATCCAATTTATTTTTAAATGATACCAACGAACCTGCCGCCACCACTTCCACTGGAAGCTCATTCCACACCGCTACCACTCTCTGAGTAAAGAAGTTCCCCCTCATGTTACCCCTAAACTTCTGTCCCTTAATTCTGAAGTCATGTCCTCTTGTTTGAATCTTCCCTATTCTCAAAGGGAAAAGCTTGATCACATCAACTCTGTCAATCCCTCTCATCATTTTAAAGACCTCTATCAAGTCCCCCCCTTAACCTTCTGCGCTCCAGAGAATAAAAACCTAACTTATTCAACCTATCTCTGTAACTTAGTTGTTGAAACCCAGGCAACATTCTAGTAAATCTCCTCTGTACTCTCTCTATTTTGTTGACATCCTTCCTATAATTGGGCGACCAAAATTGTACACCATACTCCAGATTTGGTCTCACCAATGCCTTGTACAATTTTAACATTACATCCCAGCTTCTATACTCAATGCTCTGATTTATAAAGGCTAGCATACCAAAGCTTTCTTTACCACCTTATCTATATGAGAATCCACCTTCAAGGAACTATGCACGGTTATTCCAGATCCCTCTGTTCAACTGTATTCTTCAATTCCCTACCATTTATCATGTACGTCCTATTTTGATTTGTCCTGCCAAGGTGTAACACCTCACATTTATCAGCATTAAACTCCATCTGCCATCTTTCAGCCCATTTCCCCAAATGGCCTAAATCACTCTGTAGACTTTGGAAATCCTCTTCATTATCCACAACACCCCCTATCTTGGTATCATCTGCATACTTACTAATCCAATTTACCACCCTTCATCCAGATCATTGATGTACATGACAAACAACCAAGGACCCAACACAGATCCCTGAGGCACCCCACTAGTCACCTGCCTCCAACCCGACAAACAGCCATCTATCATTACCCTCTGGCTTCTCCTATTCAGCCACTGCTGAATCCATCTTGCTATTCCTGCATTTATACCCAACAGTTTAACCTTCTTAACCAACCTTCCATGAGGAACCTTGTCAAAGGCCTTACTAAAGTCCATATAGACAACATCCACTGCTTTACCCTCATCAAATTCCCTAGTAACCTCTTCAGGTTTCCCAGGCTTAGGTACAGCTAGGATTGGGGTATTGCAGGCTGACTGGCAAGGGAGCAGAATACCCTGTTCTATCAGTCTCTTAATTAGTTGGTCAATGCTCAGCACAGCTTGGTACTTCAGGGGATATTGGTGGACAGATGGTAAGGTGACCCCTTCTTTGATTACTACCCGAACAGGGGGCACCCTTGTCAGCCCCGCATGTGTGGAGTCCTCAGTCCACACTTCTGGGTGAGTGTATTCTAGAACATCTTTTCCACTGTGGTGATGAAGTTTGGTGGACTCTTTCTTTGGCCAGGGGTAAAACTGAATCTGTATGTCCCCTTGTATCAGCTGAATCTCAGTGGACAATGGGTCTGAATGTTCCACAGCTTGTTTAACCATTAGTCAAAATTTTTAGCATGGTATGGGAGGTTTACCTTTCTGGTGATATGTGGAGCGACCTCTGGCCCTTGTTTCCACAGGTGTTTCGGAATGCTGACAAACTCAGCTTCTCCTGCCGGTCCCTTTACCATGGCGCGGAGCTCGATTGTCCATGAAGAATTCAGTTTATCCTGATAGCATTACTGCAACTCAGTGTTAGACCCACTTGCATCATAGGCTAAGGTAACATGGTATATTCCCCCAGGCAAATCCATAGTCCACCACTGACATAACATTGTCGAATACCCCCCTTGACAATCGTAATACCCTCTTCACTGCACTGGAGCTTAAATTGGAAGGCGCATAATAAATCTCTAGCCATTAGGTTGCAGCCCGGGCCATTGGTAATAATAAATTCATGCGGGACCTGTAAGTTTTGGTACCCGACAGTAACTGGTGTGGAGATAGGATAGTCTTTAGGTTGTCCCTCGAATCCTGATAGACGTTGAGTTTTTCCTGATTCCATCAGTCCTACTGAGGGAAGGACAGTGGAACCGGCAGCCCCCGTGTCCACCAAGAAAGGGTGCCATTTGTTCCCGACCTTTAGCATCATCATGGGCTCCCAATTGGAAATAGGAGATCCCACAACCAGGATGCTCAGTCAATTTTGATTGAAGGGGTTTTCAGATGAAAAGTTGGTATATCCCCTTCCTCTACCTCCTGGTCCTTTAGCATTCCCTTGCCCTGGACCCCGGTAAGGCTGTTTGCATTCTCTCGCCCAGTGTCCTGGTTCACCGCAATTAAAACAACCGCCGTCAGGTCGTTTTTTCACACAGAGAGTGGTGAATCTCTGGAACTCTCTGCCACAGAGGGTAGTCGAGGCCAGTTCATTGGCTATATTTAAGAGGGTTAGATGTGGCCCTTGTGGCTAAGGGGATCAGAGGGTATGGAGAGAAGGCAGGTACAGGATACTGAGTTGGATGATCAGCCATGATCATATTGAATGGCGGTGCAGGCTCGAAGGGCCGAATGGCCTACTCCTGCACCTAATTTCTATGTTTCTATAAGGGGCCGGCGGTCCTCGCTGTCCTCTCCCCCTGCCCCTTGGTTGCCCCTGCATCACATACGGAGGTCCGTAACTTGGTGCTGAGGGTCCATTTGGATGAGTATGGTAGCCATAGCCCCATCTGTCAACCCAGCCCGGGTAACTCATCTGTGGTTCTACTTGATAACTGACATTGTCAGCCGCTGGTGGCCGATGGTCTTGACTTGTTTCCCTCATAACATATTCATTCTTGATATTTTACCGGTGCCACTACCCCTACAGGACTATCGCACCAGAATGCGATAACTGCCCTGCTCATTCTGCTTGGAGTGGTCTCGGACCAATCCATATTATTAGTCTTAATGCTCTGAGCAACGGCCAGGGGCAAACAATTCATCAGCATGGCACAACATTGTGGTGATGCATTTCCACCTGCGTAATTTAGGTCTCTGGACTGATTGCCATATACTTATTTAAATCGGTCTAGAAATTCTTCAGCTGACTCGCCCTTTTTAGGTTTCATGTCCAAGATTTTGGTTAAATCCACTGGTTTTTGTAAAGTCAGGGTGGCAGCTGTTAACATACGGGCCTGTCTTTGATCATCCTGATTGTGTGCAGCTTCTAATGCAGCATGGTCATTAAATGTCAAATGTTCCTTGAACCTGGCATACTCTAGGGTAGTCAAGACCTGTTCTACCAGGGACCATAAATCTGTTGAGTTAGCCTGGTACACAGACATGGTTGTCCTGAGGAAATTGACGGACTCTTATTTTTGTCGGGCGCCCCCATTAAGATGGCCATCATCTCGTTAGGTTTCCATGGTGTATACACTGGAATTAAAGCCTGTTGTCCAGCTGGTGCCATTACCATTGGGTTAGGAACCATACGGACTGGATTCTGCCGTGGTACTCTTTCCCTAGACTGATTTTGGTCACTATCAGTATCCCGTGATCTTTCATGTTTTCCGGTAGACCCATCCTCTAACCCCCATTCATATTGATCATTGTCTTCCTCTGAAGTCTCTTCCGATGAATAGTCCCTTTTGGCTACTAGTAATACCCTCTGTCGGTAATGTTTTCTTATTTGCTATTTTTCTTAATACTGGGGGTTGGTGAGGGAGGTAGGACTGGGAAACTCTCAGGGTGTACCCCTGTCTGGGTCCTGGTTCGTCCGGAGACGTGGTCGGTAAACAGTTTTTTTTCTTCACTCTGGTGGAGGTTGCGCAACTGGCGCCTGATCCTGGTCCTGGTAATTGGGGGTAGAGACCTAATATGCCTGCTTGGGCAGCGGGTTGTGGTGCTGGTGGAGCTTGACCTGGGAGCTGGTAGGGAGGTCGGGGTGCACTAGGGACCATATTCCAATCATTTTCCCATTCCTCGTCTTCCCCCCTGCCAACTGAAGGCCAACCATTGAACTGCACATCAGTTTACCTTGTTTATATTTTTCATGTGCACATTCCCATTTGATGCACATGCACTAGGGGATCCCTCCGTCGGTTAGGTCTGATATCTAATTTAACCGCTTTATCTTGCCAACTGGCCAGAATAGTTTTGTCTCGTTCTTCTTTGCACCAATTCTCCACACCCCCCGATTAAGGTTTTGCTTTTCTTGTCAGCATTTCTTTTCCAAATCAACTCCTGTGCTTGTTTTATCAGGTCCAGATTTCTCGGACCATCCAAGGGCCATTGCTCACTTCCTAATTTCTATTTCAAAAGCCCCTGACAATTTCCGAAGATATTGAGAATCATCAGGATACTTCCACACAAATTCTGTAGAGGGATATTAGAACCTGTGGTGATGTCTATTGATTACCCATTTTATTTACTTTAATCAACTGGTGGGTGGTTTTTAATCTAATTCTTAATTTAGACCATTCCCAACGACAAACCTCTTCTCTAATCAAAACGTTCCCAACGCTATATTACTCTATCACTTTACTTGGTTATTCCAAATCCCCCAAGTCCCACCTCTACGTTTTCAACAACTTGATTTAGATTGACCTGATTCTGTCGGGATCACACACAACGCAATAACGGAAGGTCTACTACCCACAGAAAAAGGAAGAGAGGAAAACAAAGTGGTGGAAATCTCACTTTGTTTGGCCAATTCCTCTGGTCCTATCCGTAGGAGTTCACCTCTAACTTTGTTATCTGATTGGCTGAGAATCAAAGAATCCCACTTCTGACCAAATGTTAAACTGAGTTTTTTTTGTCAATCTAAAGTCAAGAAAACTTGACTCAAACGCTTGTAGCTGTTGGAATTGATTCTTTATTCAGTATTGAGACAATTCTTTTGAACCTTCCAACACAGAGCTAGAAGCTCCGGGGCAGCTCCAAATTATTTGTTTTTTGATAAAACTCATTGCTTTATATAGGTATTTAGACATTTCAAATACAGAGGGGAGCCAACTGGTAACCAATCTCTGAGTCCTTTTGGTGATTTACAACATCAGTCACATGATCTCCCCTTTCCTGACGCTTTTTACAATCTTTGTTTGCTATGGATACTCTATAACTTTGTTTAGAATTATTTTATTTCAACACAGCAAAACCCCTGGGGCTTTATCAAAGACCACTCTTCAAAATATAAGATACACCAATGATCACTCAAGTCATACACACTTTCTAACCAAGAGAAAAGATATTTCTATAAATCTCAACAATTTCTCTAAGTCTAAAAGTGTACCTTTCTACTAAGACAATCCATTGCATATTGGTGTTACTATAATTTTACACATTTTGAAATACCATTACCTATGTCTTTAAAACATTAATTATATTTTTTGCTGAATTACAGTTTCTAAGTTCAAAACGCACATTTCCATCTCCCATCCAAAGATACATGGGTCATCAATCTGTCAATTTAGTTAATATGAGTTTGGTGCCTTTCCTGTTTCGGGAAGCAGGATTTCCAATCTCATGTACCAGACAGAACACAAGGTACAACCCCGACCATTACGTCAGAATTCCATCTGCTTCAACCTCTATAAACAACTCCCTCAATCTAATTATGTCTCAAAGCAACTATTCCTTCACTTACATCTTATTCCTTATCACACTCATTATAATTTTACACAGCCGGCTAACTGCAGTCTATCATCTTTCAGCCTTGAATTCGTCCAAACCTAGCATAACAAGCCATAACGATTCACGTTTATGTCACATTCAGAGCTCAAAAATGTGCCATATAGACATAGCAGATGGCCTAAGAATGGCCCCTTATTCGCTCCCATTCTTCAACACAAAGCCACATCAATACAATTTCCTCCATTGCTATAATTGCCCCAAACAATAACCTAAGCTAAGCAGGTTTCAGGTCCTCCAATGTTTTGATTTATCTTTGCCCTGTGTGTATGTGTCTGGTTGAACTTTATTTCAGTTCAGAAAACTTGATGAGCTTTTCGTTGCAATTCACCAGCGGATAAAAAGTCACTATCCAAGCGGTTCTATTTGTCTAA
>NW_022630561.1:30365-127526 GCF_010909765.2 Amblyraja radiata | reverse complement strand
GGGTATCTGGGGGGCTAGATTTACGGTGATTCCAAAAATTTAGTGCTCTTTTCTGGATATTTATTATCAGTGGGTATCTGCCTAATTCCGCCCTACATGCGTTTGTTGGTATTTTCCTTTGGATACGGAGGATGTTCCGACAAAATTCCGCACGCAGGGCCTCCGTTGTATGTTTTTCCCATTTACTATAACTATGGTGACTGAGCGGACCCCATACTTCACTACCATAAAGCGCAATAGGCTGGATTACACTGTCAAATATTTTAAGGCAGATTTTAATTGGAAGTTGGATGTTGTAGAATCTTCTTTCTATTGCATACAGAGCTCTTCGAGCTTTCTCTTTTAGTGCATTCACTGCCATATTGAAGCTCCCTGATGCTGCAACAGTTAGACCAAGGTAAGTATAGCTCATAGTGTGTTCGATAATAATACCATTGAGAGTAAATTTGTATTTATCTTCCTGACATCTGGGTCTTTTCTGAAAAACCATGATGTTGGTTTTCTTTAGATTTACTGCCAGGGCCCAATTTTGGCAGTACTCATCAAGTAGGTCCAACTGTTGCTGCAATCCCTGTTCTGTGGGGGACAGCAGAACCAAGTCATCCGCATAAAACAGGGATTTGACCTCTCCGTCCAGAAGACAGAGGCCCGGTGCTGTGCTCTGGTCCAACTTTACTGCCAAATATTAAACGGTGTTGGGCTCAGATTGCAGCCTTGCCGGACGCCTCTTCTCTGGGCGAAGAGATCAGTGCGTTTGTCCCCAATTTTAACGCCACATTTATTATTCAGATACATTGATTTGATAAGGTCATATACCTTTCCTCCTATACCACAGCCGAGGAGTTTGTAATAGAGCCCTTCATGCCAAATAGAGTCAAATGCTTTCTCAAAGTCAATAAAAGGCAAATATTTTCCCATTTTTCGCTTGGTGTACATGTTTTTCAATGAGAGTGTGGAGGGTATAAATGTGGTCGGTGGTACGGTGTTTTGGGAGGAAGCCAATTTGGTTTTTACTGAGAATGTTGCGTTTGTTATGGAAATCCTGCATTCTGTTATTTATGATACTGCAGAATAACTTCCCTAGGCAGCTACTGACACAGATGCCATGATAATTATTTGGGTCTAATTTGTTTCCACTCTTATAAATGGGTGAAATAAGCCCTTGACACCTTGACAACCCAAATACCACCGACCCTGGTTGTGTGGCAAATAAATTCTATCAATCAATATCAGGGAAATAACCTGAACGCAGTATGATGTTGAACAGTCTAAGCACTATGTCCTGCACTATGTGCTGTACTTGAGCATTTCATTTTTAACGCTGTCTGGTCCACAAGCTTTCTTTGAGTGAAGAGATTTTATATTTATGGTCAATTCTTCCAAAGTAATTGGGGAATCAAGAGGGTTTTGATAATCTTTAATTATTGTTTCTAGTGTTTGGAGTTTTTCTTTGATATGGGAATAATTTGAGTTTATTTTATTTATTGGGATGTCTTTATATAGATTTTTGAAGTGTGCTCTCCAGATATCACCGTCTTGAATTGGTAGTGTTTGTAGTTTTGTTGTACTCAGGTTATTCCACATATCCCAAAATTGGTTTTGATTTATGGAATTTTCAATTTCTTCAAGTTTCTTGTGAGTGTAATTTAAGTCTTTTGTTCCTAATCGTGTGTTTATACCTTTTAAGAGTTTCATTATATCTAATACTTAAGTCTGGGTTGTTTGGTTGACGGTGCTTTTGGTTCGATATTTTCCTCAGGTCTTTTCTGACATTTTTACACCCATGGTCGAACCATTTTTCATGGTTGTGTTGTTTGATAATTTTTCTCTTCTGTTTCACCAGGTCAGCTTTGATGGCTGCCTTGTGAAAGATCATATTAATGTCATTTCTAGCCATGTTTACACCATCTCTAGTAATCTCATATGGTTTTGTCTTGAATTTCAGTATTTTATTTGTGAGATCGGGTGAGTTCAGGGCCATGGTGAATTTATCTCCACTATCTGAAGCCCATCTGTAATTCTGATTTAGTTTATACAGCTTACTGGGTTCCTTTTTTACGTCTTTAGTTTGGACAGGAAATGTTAGGAACACGTTGATTTGACTGTGGTCTGAAAGAGGGGACTGCTGCCTAACAGTGAATGCACTGATAGTGCAGGGGTCTAGTCAGTAATTATGTAGTCTACCACGCTAGACCCAAGAGCTGAGGAATATGTGAACCTTCCCAGCGAGTCCCCTCTGAGCCTACCATTAACTATGTACAGGCCCAAGGCTCGACAGAGATGCACTACCTCTCGACCACTTTTATTTATTTCACAGTCAAGGTTGTTTCGGTTAATGATAGTTGGTGTGATATACAAGGGGGCTTGACCGAACACATGGCTGTTGCCCTGTGGGTCTATGGAATCGGGTTCACATCCGGTCCTTGCATTCAGGTCTCCACAAAGTAGCACATTTCCCTGGGCCCGGAAATGATTGATTTCCCTGTGGAGAGTTTCAAATATATCCTCTTCAAAATATGGCGATTCTATTGGGGGGTATGTAGGCAGCACATAGATATGTATCTTTTCCAATTATCCCAATTTTTTAATCTAGTTTCAACCATATATGTGATTTCCCCTGTTTTATTGATGTAATGTGACTGTCTAGTTCTTCTTTGTACCACACCAAGATCCCCCCCCCCCCCGGAGGTTCTGCCCTTATGTATATCAGTAGTTTTTACTGAGGGCACCATGACCTCATGGTACCCTGAGGGGCAGTGAATGAACGTATCCTTTCGATACCATGTTTCTGTTAATATCATTATATCAGTGTCTTCTATAGAATTTAGGAACTCAGGGTTCCCAGTCTTCATCCCGAAGGTTGAAGAGTAGAGACTCTGGATATTCCAGCAGCCTATATGGAATGCTCATTAATTTTGTATTTACATTCTCTTCTTTTTTGGTTTAAATAAAACCTATTTTGTGGGACAGGTGCGAAAACACTAGTTTTTTCTATAATTGGGGAATGTTAGGTACAGTTTTGTATGCCATGGTAAGGCAGACTCGTACTGCCACCTAGTAATAATAACTATATTAATAATCAATATCAACAGTACTAATATCAATATCAACAATATCAACAGTACTAATTCAGTGCAATTATATGCTGTCACTCGGAAGGGACTGTTTATATATTTGTATCCTTTGTTACCCTAAGAGGTGGGAACATAGGGTGTGCAGCAGCTGCCTGATCTCTCCCATCTCCGAGGTGATCCGTGGCTGTGGCTGGAATGATGAGCCGGGGGCACTGGCGGCCCTGACTGGGCTGTTCTGTCTCCTCGCAGCTTGGCGGGTGGTCCTTACATGGTGGGGGGGGAGGGAGTCCAGATTGGCCTCTTGGGTTCCCATTGATCGAGGGGGAGGGAAGGTTACGTCCCAGGGCAGTATATTTGAGGTTCTTTGCGTTTAGATGTATTCCATCATGGAGGTCTCATGTACCGATGGTCGGGTGGGGGGCCAATTGAACATTAGGGAGGGCGGCACATTCTCTGCTGATTTCCATGTTGGTATCGTGAATCACATGGGGCCTCTCTCTCTATCTCTCTCTGCATCTCTCTCTCACACTCTCTCTCTCTTTCTCTCCCTCTCCCCCTCTCTCCCCCCCTCTCCCCCTGTCTCTCCCCCTCTCTCTCCTCCTCTCTCTCTCTCTCCCCCTCTCTCTCCCTTCCCCTCTCTCTCTCTCTATCTCCCCTTCTCTCGCCCCTCTCTCTCTCCCCCTCTCTCCCGCTCTCTCGCCCCTCTCTCTCTCACTCTCTCCCGCTCTCTCGCCCCTCTCTCACCCCCTCTCTCGCCCCATCTCTCTCTCTCTCCCTCTCTCCCTCTCTTTATCTCCCCCCACTCTCCCCCTCTCTGTCTCTCTCCCTCTCTCCCTCTCTCTCTACACCCCTCTCTCCCTCTCTCTCTACACCCCTCTCTCCCTCTCTCTCCCTCTCTCCCCTCTCTCTCTCCCCCCTCACCCTCCTGTCTCTCTCTCACTCTCACTCTCTCTCTATCTCTTTCTCTCTCCCTATCTCCCCCTCTCCCCCTCTCTTTCTCCCCATCTCAACCGCATTCTCTCTCTCCCCTCTCCCCTCCCCGCTCTCTCTCCCCTCTCGCTACCCCCCCTCTCTCCCCCTCTCTCTTCTCGCTCTCTCCCCCTCTGTCCCCCTCTCTCTATCTCCCCCCTCACCCCCTCTCTGTTTCTCCCTATCTCTTTCCCTCTCTCTCCCCCCTCTCTCCCCTCCCCCTCTCCCCCTCTCACATTCTCCCCTCTCTCTTTATCTCCCCCTCTCCCTACCCCCCTCTCCTCTCCTCCCCCTCTCCTCTCCTCCCCCTCCTCTACCCCCTCTCTCCCTCCCCGTCTCTCTATCTTCCCCCCCTCTATCCCCCTCTCTCCCCTCTCTCTACCCCCTTTCTCCCCTCTCTCTCTCTCCCCCTCTCTCTATCTCCCTCTAACTCCCCCCTCTCTCTATCTTCCCCCTCTCTCTATCTCCCCCCTCTCTCTATCCCCCCTCTCTCGCCCCCTCTATCCCTCTCTATGAAACAGGGTAAACCTGTGTGTGAAGTTTGCACCAGGTGCAGCACAAACAAATAAACTGCTTTTAAACGGTGACCTGACAACAGTTTGCACAATCAAATAAGATCAAATAGCACAAGTTGTCCTACAACTTTAGGCTGTGTACGCCATACACAAGAAGAAGAAGTCACGTTGAAAGATCATCACTCACCCTCCTGTGCACCAAGGAATAAAGCACTAGGCTGCTGAATCTGTCCCTCTAGATCAGGCCCTCGATTCTTGCCAACATCCTCGTAAATCTTCTCTACGGCATTTCCACCTTGACACCATTTTACCGATACCAATGTGTCCAAAACTGAACACAATACTATAAAGGCGGTCTCACCAACATCTTGTACATGTGCAACATGACCTCCAAACCTCTGTACTCAATGTTCTGGCTAATGAAAGCAAATGTGACAAAAGCCTTTTAAACCACCCTATCTCAGCGTGATGCTAATTTAAACACACTATGTACCTGTCGTCCTAGATCCCTCTGCTCTATATTTTATTCATCTTTTTGCCTCGGTTCCCGCTCATCGGTACTGACACCTCTGGACTCACTGATGGTGTCACTTCCCATCTGCGTCTGATTCTCAACACACTTGCACCACAGCTGAACGTCTAAATAAAGAATAATCAAGACTTCACTGCTCCTCCAAGTGCAGCACTCGCTCTCTTCAGTTGTACTTCAAATATCTGCCTGCCCCTTTTGTGTAGTTCTGGTCACCGTATCATAGAAACGATGTCCTATTGCCAGAGGCAGTGCGGAACAGATTCACCAGGATGTTTTCAGGAATGGACAGCGTTAGTTCAATGGTTCTTTATTGTCACGTGTACTGAGGTGCAGTGACATTTGATTTGCTATACAATTATATAAATAAAGCATCAAGATACATAACTAGATAAAGATTAAACATAAACATAATCTTGATAGAAGACAGATTGGATCGGGTGGGATTAGTCTCTTTGGAACAAGAATGCAGAGGGGCAACCTCACTGAGGCTTGTAAAATTATGTCAACTACAGCAGGATTGAGTGGATGGTCACGGATATTTCTCAGGCTGGGAGAATCTAAAACCAGAGACCAAGTTTAATAGAAAGGGGAAAGATTGAAGGGAATTCTGATGGGCAGGTATTCCACACCAAAGGTGGAACAATCTTTTCATGTGGAGGTGGGGCAGATACCATCACAGCAAATAAATAGCATTTTGACAGCCGTTTGTCACGGATAGGAATGGAAGGAAAAGGGTCAAATACAAGTGAATGAGATCACCCTAGATAGGCATTTTGGTCTGCATGGACGAGTCGGGCCAAAGGGCCTGTTTCCATGCTGTTTCCATGTCCATTTCACACACCACTGGAATCACCGGTTCTGTAAACTCTGGTGTGCTCGATCTGTCATCGACCTCCCCAGTTGTAGCCACATTGCAGACACATCACTGACTGCACAACAGTGGTGATACTGTATTGGGTGGTGCTGTCACTAACAACAGAGGCGCATAGTTCATCTCCCTCGCAAGTGTCCAACAGGTGCTTCACTGTCCTCAAACTAAACTCTAGCCTGGAAATCCAAGGAATAGATGTCCAATTTTCTCAAAGCTGCAGATTAAACAACAAAATGATATAACTGTCTGTCATATACATTGGTCATTTTAATATGTCACTGATTTTTGAAGTGTCTTTCAGTTTCCACGTGTACCATGTACACACAGCAGGAACGGAGAAATGCTCTCTTGAATTAATTGATAAACAGGCAGAGAAATACAGACTGAGTGTGTAAGAGCTCTCTCTAAATTCACTTTGAAGTATGAGAGGAGATCATAGAGAAACATTCAATTCTTAAGGGATTGGACAGGCGAGAATTGTTCCCGATGTTGGGGGAGTCCAGAAACAGGGGTCGCAGTTTAACAATAAGGGTTCGGCCATTTAAGACTGAGGTGAGGAAAATATTTTTCACTGTGTTCACCGGCTGGAACTAATCTGCCACACTGGGTGAAGGGAACAATTTCTCAACCCACCCTTTCTCAAACTGAAGCTGCATTTTATTTTGTTTAGCATTTTGTGTTTTTCTTTCATTGCATCCCATAGAGAGGCAATTAGTATTTCAACCCATTGTTAATTAAGATGAAAATAACAAGTTAATGCATCTTCACGTGCCATGGTTACCAGTGTTGATAGAGCAACAAGATGGAGTTTGTGCTCATTACAGATGAGATTAATTATGGATACTGAACTTCAATTAACCCTTTAGTCAAACATTTGAAATAACAAACAGTTCCTAGTTCCGTCGCACATTACCCAGATATATTTTCACCAGTGGCAACACTGACAACATTTGCCTTGTGCTGACCCACTGTAGAAGATTGGACATGTTTGCAGGTTATCTATCCATGTGTGACCATTGGACAAACTGCTGTAATAATAATGTTAAAAGGTGTGATTGACCGGGTTTGTCTTTAAATGAATCTGTTCTATGATCCCAGCATAGAGATCCATGGCCAAATGAGGAATATCTTACTGCACTATTTGTGCACACACACACACACACCCTCCAGTTATAGAGCCATAGAGACATAGAGTCACTCAGCATCTTCAGCCCAGCCTGCCTGTCCACCTGTCCACACCAGCCAACATGTCCCATCCCCATATTCCTATAAATGGACTGTCTGTCTGTCCATGCACCTGTCTAAATGTTCCTTAAAGTTTGCCGTAGTACTTTTTAGTTCGTACCTTTATATAGTTACAAGGAGAGATAGCTGAATGGATTGAAATTTGACTTCAGTTTTTAATAAGGGAGTGAGAGACAAAACGGGGAATTACAGACCAGTTAGTCTAACATCGGTAGTGGGGAAACTGCTAGAATCAGTTATTAAAGATGGGATAGCAGCACATTTGGAAAGTGGTGAAATCATTGGACAAAGTCAGCATGGATTTATGAAAGGTAAATCATGTCTGACGAATCTTATAGAATTTTTCGAGGATGTAACTAGTAGAGTGGATAAGGGAGAACCAGTGGATGTGTTATATCTGGACTTTCAGAAGGCTTTCGACAAGGTCCCACATAAGAGATTAGTATACAGACTTAAAGCACACGATATTGAGGGTTCAGTATTGATGTGGATAGAGAACTGGCTGGCAGACAGGAAGCAAAGAGTAGGAGTAAACGGGTCCTTTTCACAATGGCAGGCAGTGACTAGTGGGGTACCGCAAGGCTCAGTGCTGGGACCCCAGCTATTTACAATATATATTAATGATTTGGACGAGGGAATTGAATGCAACATCTCCAAGTTTGCGGATGACACGAAGGTGGGGAGCAGTGTTAGCTGTGAGGAGGATGCTAGGAGGCTGCAAGATGACTTGGATAGGCTGGGTGAGTGGGCAAATGCTTGGCAGATGCAGTATAATATGGATAAATGTGAGGTTATCCACTTTGGAGGCAAAAACAGGAAAGTAGACTATTATCTGAATGGTGGCCGATTAGGAAAAGGGGAGATGCAACAAGACCTGGGTGTCATGGTACACCAGTCATTAAAAGTAGGCATGCAGGTGCAGCAGGCAGTGAAGAAAGCGAATGGTATGTTAGCATTCATAGCGAAATGATTTGAGTATAGGAGCAGGGAGGTTCTACTGCAGTTGTACAGGGTCATGGTGAGACCACACCTGGAGTATTGCGTATAGTTTTGGTCTCCTAATCTGAGGAAAGACATTCTTGCCATAGATGGAGTACAGATAAGGTTCACCAGACTGATTCCTGGGATGTCAGGACTTTCACATGAAGAAAGACTGGATAGATTCGGCTTGTACTCGCTTGAATTGAGAAGATTGAGGGGGGATCTTACAGAAACGTACAAAATTCTTAAGGGGTTGGACAGGCTAGATGCAGGAAGTTAGTTCCCGATGTTGGGGAAGTCCAGAACAAGGGGTCACAGTTTGAGGATAAGGGGGAATTCTTTTATGACCGAGATGAGGAAAACATTTTTCACACAGAGAGTGGTGAATCTCTGGAATTATCTGCCACAGAAGGTAGTTGAGGCCAGTTCATTGGCTTATTTGAGGGAGTTAGATGTGGCCCTTGTGGCTAAAGGGATCAGGGGGTATGGAGAGAAGGCAGGTACAGGATACTGAATTGGATGATCAGCCATGATCATATTGAATGGTGGTGCAGGCTCGAAGGGCCGAATGGCCTACTCCTGCACCTATTTTCTATGTTTCTATGTTTCAGGGAAGGAAGCAGAGGGTGATGGTGGAAGGAAGGTTGCTTCTCAGACTGGAGGCCTGTGACTAGTGGCGTGCCTCGGTGTTCAGTGCTGAGCCCATTACAGTTTGTCATCTACATCAATGATTTGGATGAGAACTTACAGAGCAAGTTTAGCAAGTTTGCAGATGATACAAAAGTGGATGGTTTTGCAGATAGTGAAGATAGTTGTGATTAATTGCAGTAGGATCTTGATCGATTGGCCAAGTGTGCTGGGGAATGGTTGATGGAATTTAATGCAGAGAATTGTGAGGTATTGCATTTTGGGAAGTCTAACATGCGGAGGACCTACACAGTGAATGATAATGAATTTTTAGGAAAGTAGTGAGAAATATCTTTAGTCAGAGGGTGGTGAATTTGTAGTTCTTTTCCACAATAGAGGCCATGTTAGTGGATATTACTAAGGCAGAGATAGATAGATTCTTGATTAGTACGGGTGCCAGACGTTATGGGGAGAAGGCAGGAGAATAGGGTTACAAGGGAGAGATGGCTCAGCCATGATTGAATGACGGAGTAGACCTGATGGGTCGAATGGCCTAATTCTACTATCACGGATGACCTTATGACATATCCTTCCTGTACTCCATCCCGTTATTAGTCATGATTCATCCCACCACAGTGTTGTCGTTTGCAGACTTGTAGATGGAATTAGAGCCACATTTGGCCTTGGTGTCATGTGTATAGGGAGTGTATTAGAGGACTGAGAACGCATCCTTGCGGGGCACCAGTGTTGATGATTATTGTGGATGAGATGCTTTCACCTATCTTCACTGATTGGAAGGGTCAGAAAGTTGCAGATCCAGTGGCAGAGGGTGGAGCTGATTCTAAGGTCCAGGAGCTTGGAGATCAATTTGGATGGGATTATGGTGGCGAGCTATTACCGACAGATAGGAGTCGAACATAGGACGATTCCTAACATACCAATTCTTGCTCTTGAGGTAGTGCAGCGTAGAGTCACCAGGTTAATTCCGTGGATGGCGGGAATGACAATTGATGAAAGAATGGGTCGACTGGGCTTATATTCACTGGAATTTAGATGGATGGGAGGGGATCTTACAGAAACATATAACATTAAGGGATTGGACAGGCTAGATGCAGGAAATTTTTTCCCGATGTTGGGGGTGTCCGGAACCAGGGGTACAGTTTAAGAATAAGGGTTAAGAATAAGGGTTAGGAATAAGAATAAGTGTTCGGCTATTTAGGACTAAGATGAGGAAAATGTTTTCACACAGTGTTGTGAATCTGTGGAATTGACTGCCACAGAAGTCAGTGGAGGCCAAGTCCCTGGATGTTTTCAAGAGAGAGTTAGGTTTTGCTCTTAGGGCTAATGGAACCAAGGCATATGGGAAGAATGCAGGAATGAGGTACTGATAGTGGATGATCAGCCATGCTCATTTTGCATGGGGGTGCCGGCTAGAAGTGCCGAATGGCCTCCTCCTGCACCTATTTCCTATGTTTCTATATCACCTTGTTCTCTATGTATTCCAGAGATGGGTTTAGGGCTGGGAGATGGTCACTGCTGGAGTCCGGCTGCGTTGATGAGCAAATTGTAATGGATCAAGGCTGGCTGGGATACTAGAGTTAATAAGCACCAACACCAGTCTCTGAAAGCACTTCATGATGGTGGATGTCAGAGCCACTGCCCGGTGCTTATTACGGCACATACCTTACTTGTGAATGGTAGTTTAAATCATGCTCCTCGTGAACTTGTACACATCAATAAGGTCACACCTCATCCTCCCACTGTCCAAAGGAAAAGGCCCCAGATTATCCAACCTCTCCCCATATCAATCTGCCAGCCCAGATAACATTCCTGGTGAATCTCGTTTGTAGCCTTTCCAATACAATGGCATCCTTCCTGTGGCTTGGTGACCAGAGTTGTGCACAGTAATCCAAGTGTGGTCTTACCAACGAGTTGTACAACTGTATCACAATGTCCCAACCTTTGTGCTCAGCCCGCTTGCCCATGACAGCAAGTGTCTTCTTCACCACCCTGTCCACCTGACTCGCCACTTGTAGGGAACCTTGCATAGGGTCACACAGCATGGAAATAGACCCTTCGGCCCAACTTGCCGATTCTGACCAAGATGCCCCATCTACACTAGTCCCACCTGCCCATGTTTGGCCCATGTCCCTCTCACACTCTCCTGTTCGTATCCTTGTCCAAATATACTTCAACTGTTGATATGGTACTTGCCTTAACTACCTCCTATGGCAGCTCGTTCCAACTACCCAACACCCTCTGTCTGGTGGAGAAACCGGAGCAACTGGAGAAAACCCACACAGTCACGGGAAGAACATACAAACTCCACATAGACAGCACCCGAAGAGTTGATTGAACCGGGGTGAATGTGTAGTAATGGTAAACTACACCCTCAATAGAGATATTTATCTTTATTGGAATTAAATTTATGGACATGTGCACCGGGATTCTGTCTGATGCAAACATATCGAGCGACGTCCCTTAAAACTTTAACAGTAACCAGGAGATACAAGAACTACAGATGCTGGTTCAAAATAAAGACACAGAGTGCTGGAGTATCTCAGCGCATCAGGCAACATCTCTGGAGAACATGGATATGTGGTGTTTTGGTTGGGACCCTTGTTCAAACTGATTGTGTTGGGGGGGGGGGGGGGGTTGAGGAAGGTGGCGAGAGGGTCAGGACAAACCTTGGTGAGTGGTGGGTGGATACAGGTGAAGGGGGTGTGGTTGATAAGCAGATGCTTCCGGAAGTGGCGGCGCTGCCTTGCAGCTGCGGCTCGCCTGCAGTCCGTTTGTCTTTTCTGTTTTTTGTTTTCTTTTGTCCCGTTGTTGCAGTTTATTTCGGTTTATTTAGTTGTGTATGTGTGAGGGGTGGGTGTGGTATGTTTTTTCACTCTTCCTTCAGGGGGGGATGGGACCTTTCCTGCCGTATCCCCCGTCTCCGTGTCTGTCTGCGCTGAGGCCTATAGCTGAGCTGGCGGCCTCCAACTGCGACCGACCTCGAGGTTCCAGAGGCAGAACCAGGACTTATCAACGAGGCTGGCCGACTTCGGGGCTGTGGTTGCGGTGCAACCCAACTTCCGACCCGACTTTGGAGCCTTGTAGGCTCGGCCGCGGGCCAGTGGACGACATCATCAGGAGCTCGAGTTCTGTTTTCCGGAGCTCCCGCAACTACAGCTGCGTCCGCTGGACTGGAGGGCGGCAGCTTCGGCAGCTTCGACCGCCCCGGGCCGCGGAGTTTGAACCGGCCCGCTTGCGGAGCACGGATTCAGCCGCGGAACTTACTTACCATCACCCGGCGGGGTCACAACATCGGAGGCTTGGATTGCCTCAGCACAGAGGGAGAGCAAGGAGGGAAGAGACAATGACTTTGGGACTTTAAACTGTGTTGAGTGTTTGTTATTTATTGTATGTTATGACTGCAGGCTAAACCATTTCGTTGCACTGAAAAGTGCAATGACAATAAATTGAATCCAATCCAATCCAATCCAATCCAATGCTTAATGGTCAATGGGCATGAAGACATACAGCATGGAAACAGGCCCTACAATTCAACTTGCCCACTCCAAACAACATGCTCCATCTACACTATGTCAACTGGCCCATTTCCCTCTAATCCTATCCATGTACCTGCAGAGATATATCTCATGTATTATGATAGTACCTGCCTCAACTACCTCCTCTGGCAGTTCCTTCCATATACACAACGCCCTTTGTGTAAGTAGTCACTCCTCATGTTCCTATAAAATATTTCCCCCCCTCACCTGATACCTATGTCCCTGGTTCTTGATTTCCCTAATCTGGGCAATAGACTGTGTATTTACCTGATCTATTCCTCTCATGATGTTCTACATCACTATAAGATCACTCCTCACCCTCCTGCGCTCCAATGAATAATGTCCTAGCCTGCCCAATCTCCCTCTATAGCTCAGGCCGTCATGTCCTGGCAACAGCCTCTTAAAAATTATCTGCACCACTTCCAGCTTGACAACATATTTCCTATAACTTGATCGCCAACATTGAACACAAGACTCTAACTGTGTTCTCATCAGCGTCTTATACATCTGTAACATGACCTCCCAACTTCTACACAATACTCTGCTACAGGCCAATGTGCCAAATGCCTTTTGAATCACCATATCTACCCGTCATGCCACTTGCAAGGAAGTATGTAACTTCACTCGTAGATCCTTCTGCTCCACAGCACTTCCAAGAGCCCAACCATTCACTGTGTAGATGCTACCCTTATTAAATTCACAAAATGCAACACCTCACATTTCTCTGTATTAAACTCCATCAGACATTCTTCAGCCCACCTGCCCAACCGATCAAGATCTTGCTGCAATTTCTCACAAACATTTTCAGTATCTACAATACCACCCAGTTTAATGTCAGCTGCAAATTTGCTACTCATGCCTTGTATGTACTCACCACTAGTCACAGGCCTCCCGTCTGAAAAACAACCTTCCACCATCACCCTCTGCTTCCTTCCATGAAGCCAAGTTTCTATCCATTCAGCTATCTCTCCTTGGATCCCTTGCAATCTTACCTTCCAGAGCAGCCTACCCTGTGGATGCTTGTAAAATACCTTTGCTCAAATCCACATATACAACATCGACAGCTCTGTCGTCATCAACGTTTTTGGTCAGATCTTCAAGAAGCTCAATCAGGTTCGTGAGACACGATCTCACACGTACAAATCTATGCTGACTATTCCCTAATCAGCCCTTGTCCATCTCAGTACATGTATATCTGATGTCACCTTCCTGTCATACAACTGTGCTCTATTGTGCAACACTCTCAACGACTCTATCATTTACTGCGCTCATGGCATAGCAAAGCATCACCTGAGACTTCACAGTTCCGCTGCTGTTCCTCAGCTGGCTTTTGGTAAACCTACAGAATCCCATCAGAATTAAGATATGCATATGACCAAGGAAAATTACCAGAATCTTTAAATGAATCCACAATTACACTCATCCCTAAAGTAGATAAGGATTTGGAAGATCCTGGATCATATAGAGCGATTGCCCTTTTAAATACAGACCAAAAAATATTAACTAAGGTCTTATCTAGGAGATTAAGTTTAGTGATCTCTAAATTAATACATTATGATCAAACAGGTTTTATCCCAAAACGTTACTCATCCCATAATCTCAGACGTTTGTTTAATATTATATATTCAAAAAGAATACGAGATACGGAACTAGCGGTTATATCACTAGATGCAGAAAAAGCGTTTGATCAGGTGGAATGGATGTATTTATTTAATATAATGGAAAAGTTTCAATTGGGGGATAGATTTTGTAAATGGGTAAGAATTTTATACTCGAATCCTATGGCAAGAATTTTGACTAACCAAATTTTATCAGCCAAATTCAAACTCTCTAGGGGATGCAGACAGGGATGTCCGTTATCACCCTTATTGTTCGCATTGGTGATAGAACCATTGGCGGAAAAAATTAGATCTGAACCTGAAATATATGGCTATAATACTGATACAACAATTAATAAAATTTCTTTATATGCAGATGATGTTTTGATTTATATTACAAAACCGGAAATTAGTATTCCCAACCTGCTAAACATTATAACTAAGTTTGGTGCATTTTCTGGGTATAGGATTAATTGGGATAAAAGCGAGATTATGCCAATAACAGGAATAAATCTTAATACATTACAACAATACCCATTAAAAGTAGTTACAGACAAACTTAAATATTTAGGGATTAACGTAACTAAAACTCATAACTCATTAATAAAATCCAACTATCCTCAACTATTAGATAAACTTAGAAAAAATATTTTATATTGGAAAACACTGCCTATATCCATGATTGGTAGAATAAGTGCCATAAAGATGGTATTTCTACCGCAGTTGTTATATTTGTTTCAGGCTATTCCTTTTTTTCTTCCGAAAACTTTTTTTAAAAAAATTGATAATATTGTCAATAGCTTTATTTGGGATTATAAAAATCACAGAATAAATAAAAAACATCTATGCAAAGCTAAGATAAATGGAGGATTAGCACTTCCAAACTTTTTATATTATTTTTGGGCTGTTCAGATTAAGAATATGAATTTCTGGTGGGTAAATATGGATCATGAACCGACATGGTTAAATATAGAAAAGGAGGACTGTCTACCTTTCAATGTAGGTTCGATAATTTTTGCACCAACGGAAGTACAAAAAAAATATTATAAAGACAACCTAATAATATATAATAATAGACGTATTTGGAAACAAATAGTTAAGACTCTACACTTGGATAATCTCTCATTTAGATTACCAATTATGAATAATCCATCGTTTAAACCTGCTATATTAGATGGGGGGTTTAAACAATGGGATGATTTAGGAATTACAAGGATAGAACATCTGTATAGAAAAGGAAAATTTCTTTTATTCCAGGAGTTACAAGATATTTATGGATTGTCTCCACAACATTTGTTTAGGTATTTACAAATTAGAGATTATATTAAATCCAATACACAAGATTATAAAAATAAAGAAGCAGGATTGTTAGATGAACTGTTTAATTTATATCCAAATACAGAAAAATTAATAGCCTATATATATAACATCATTTTGGATAAGGAGAATCCAATAACGGAAGTATATCGTCAAGCATGGGAAAATGAAATGGGATTGGCTATAACAAAAGAAAACTGGGAAGAAAGTCTACAACGAATACACCGGTGTTCATTAAACGCCAGACATATACTGATACAATTTAAAGTATTATATAGGTTACATTATTCGAAAACTAAATTAAATAGTATTTTTCCGAATCTCTCCGCTATTTGTGATAAGTGCAAGAAAGCAGAGGCAAATTTAATACATAGTTTCGTTACATGTCCTAAATTGAATTATTACTGGACAGAAATCTTTAAAGTTATTTCTGAAGTCATCAAAGTTAAATTGGACCCTAACCCAAAGCTAATAATATTTGGAATTCCGGATTTACATCTATCACTTACAGTAAATCAAAGAAATTTCTTTGATTACTGTTTAATAATTGGAAAAAAAATCATATTGAAATTTTGGAAGGGAACATTATCCCCCACAACCAAAATGTGGGCAACAGAGATGATGGAGACGTTACATCTGGAAAGAATTAGATTTGTCCTATTGGACAAGTATAATTCTTTTGAACAGATATGGTCTCCATATATACAGTATTTAGAGAAGTAGCTGTTCTTGGCAACACAGCTCGACGTGCACCCTGCGGGATTTGGTGAGAATAATTCATTTTTATATTGGAATTACATATATGTCTTTATTGATACTATCACTTGTAGTAGTGTTATTAATAATACATATTGTGGTTACTAAAAATGTTTTTTTTTTTTTTTTTTTTTTTTTTTTCGTTTCTCTTTTCTTTCTTATATATAATCAAATTATTATTTAATCACTCTCTTAATGATTTATTCTTTCTCTATTCTTTCTCTATCATTATTTCTAAAAAAACAGTAGATAAGTATTACTAGTGTTTTACTTAATGCAAATTGAATTAATTTGATATAAAGTTGTTTGAAGCATTGTAATTGATTACCTTTAATAAAAAAATATATTACAAAAAGAATTAATGCACCTTTCCTATTTAATACTCTGCCCATGTACCGAGTTACAGTGTCAAGCTTTGTTCTGCATACTATATAATCAGATAAAGATATACTGAACATAAACACAATCAAGTCAAACTGGAGTACAACACGTGGCATGGTACGACATGGGCATGGACAAGTTAGGCCAGAGGGCCTGTTTCCATGCTGTATGACTATGTCTGAAGGCCCCACCTCCTGCATCAGCTCCCGAGTCACCTACTGATCTGCACCGTCTTCCTCTTTCTTGTCTCTTGAACTCGGGGCACAGGTAGTGCGATCCCGGCCATTGGGAATAGTTCAGATGAACGAAATTGCACTAACCCTCTCTATGAAACATGGTGAACCTATGTCTGAAGTTTGCGCCAGGCACAGCACTAACAAATAAACTGTTTTTCAATGGTGACCTGACAACTGTTTAGATATTTAGTCACCACTAAACTCTCGTTTTGAATCAGATGAATGAAACATCTACAGGTGTCCACATTTCTCAAAGATACAGATTAAGAGGAAAACATCATAGAATTGCCTGTCCAATAAATTGGTCATTTTTAATAACAGTCCCTGCTGCTCACTTTCTACCAGTACCAGCTTTACACTGCATGATGGGAGATATGCTCTCTTGAATTACTTGATAAACAAGCACATCTATAAAGTCTGCGTGTGTGTGTGGCAGCTTTCTCTGTACCGCTGTGTGGACAGCCTAGGCGGATGAGTTGGTCATTTACATTCAGACCGACTTTGCTGTCTAATTCGTGGAATTCACATCTACCTGTCTGAAGTAGTTCACGACAAATTAAACTGCAGATTGAACAGAGTCTCATCTTGTGTTCACCGGCTGGAACTAATATTCCCCAGTGGACGACTGATACAGCACCGTTAATTAACTACCCCTTTCTCAGATCTGAAGCTGCACTTTAATTTTCCGCATTGTGTGTTTTTCTTTCCATTGTATCCCGGAGAGAGGCAATTAGTATTTCTAACCACCGTTAATTAATAAGAAAAGAACAAATTAATGCATCTTCACGTGCCGTGTTTACCAGCGTGGATAGAGCAGCAAGATGGAGTTAGTGCACATTACAGATGAGATCAATTATGGATAATGCACTTCAGTTAACCCTTTATAGTCAAACATTTGAACTAAAATGAAGGGATTATTTATTTTATATCATATTAAATGTAAAACATAGCAGTCAGATATAATGAGATCATGTCACTACTTATCCAGACCCATCACTGACCACACTAATAATGTCACTGCTTATTCAGACCTATCGCTGACCATGCTGACATCACACACAGGTCATTTCTTTGAACCATCCATTCCCAGGACATCTCACATAACAACCAGTTCCCAGTTCCGTCGCACACTACCCAGGTATATTTTAACCAGTGGCAACACTGACAACATTTGTATTGTGCTGACCCACTGTAGAAGATTGGACATGTTTGCAGGTTACCTATCCATGTGTGACCATTGGACAAACTGCTGTAATAATAATAATGTGAAAAGGTGTGATTAACCGGGTTTGTCTTAAAATGAATCTGGTCTACGATCCCAGCACAGAGATCCATGGCCAAGTGAGGAATATCTTACTGCACTATTTGCACACACATACACACCCTCCAGTTATCGAGCCATAGAGACATAGAGTCTCACAGTGTCTTCAGTCCAGCCTGCCTCCCTGCCTGTCCACACCAGCCAATGTCCACATGTGATGATCATATTGAACGGCGGTGCAGGCTCGAAGGGCCGAATGACCTACTCCTGCACCTATTTTCTATGTTTCTATGTTTCAGGGAAGGAAGCAGAGGGTGAAGGAAGGTTGCTTCTCAGACTGGAGGCCTGTGACTAGTGGTGTGCCTCACTGTTCAGTGCAGGGCCCGTCACTGTTTGTCATCTACATCAGTGATTTGGATGAGAACATACAGAGCAAGTTTGGCAAATTGCAGATGGTACAAAAGTGGGTGGTTTTGCAGATAGTGAAGATGGTTGTGATGAATTGCAGTAGGATCTTGATCGATTGGCCAAGTGTGCAAGGGAATGGTTGGTGGAATTTAATGCAGAGAATTGTGAGGTATTGCATTTTGGGAAGTCTAACATGGGGAGGACCTACACAGTGAATGGTAGGGCTCTAGGTACAATTGTAGAGCAGAGGGATCTTGGAGTGCAGGTGCACAGTTCCTTGAAGGTGTAATCACAGTTGCTGTAGATCGGATGGTCAAAAAGGCTTGTGGCACATTGGCCTTCACCTGGCAGAGTATTGAGTGTAGAGGTCGGGAGATCATGTTGCAGTTGTATACAACCTTAGTGAGGCCGCATTTGCAGTCTTGTGTTCAGTTCTGGGTACTGTGTTAATGGAAAGATTTTGCCAAACTAGAAATTTTACAGATATATTTTACAAGGATGCAACAGCCAGGGTCTGGCCTGTGGAGAGTGGTTGAGTAGGCAGGGACCCTATTTCTTGAAGCGCAGGCAGGAGGAAGAAGGGTGATCTTATAGAGGTGTATAAAATCATGAGAGGGATCTAGCGGGGCGAATATAACGTAATTCTGATGAGTTGTACGTTTACTCTCAGCAGACCGACCTTGCTGTGTGGTCTGTAGGTTTGAATTCACATCTACCTCTCGACTGGTCTGAAGTAGTTGACTACAAAATAAACTGCAGATTGAACAGAGCCACAGCTAGTGTTCACCCACTGGCTGGAACTAATATTCCCACTGGGGATGAAGGGCACAGCATCACAGTTACCCCAACTCCCCCCTTCTCAGATATGAAGCTACATTTTAATTTTCAGCATTATGTGTTATTCTTTACATTGAATGCCCGAGAGAGAGGCACTAAACTACTGTTAATTAAGATGAAAATAACAAATTAATGCATCTACACCTGCCGTGTTTACCAGCGTGGATAGATAGAGCAGCAAGATGGAATTAGTGCTCATTACAGATGAGATTCATTATAGATACTGAACCTGCGTTAACCCTTCAAAGTCCAACATTTGAAACAAAAATAACAACGTTTTCACCTCTCCCTCTAGATCATGCCCTCATGTCCTGGCAACATCCTCATAAATCTTCTCTACGCCCTCAGACACAAAATGATGGAGTAACTCAGCGGGTGGGTCAGGCAGCATCTCTGGTGAGAAGGAATGGGTGACGTTTCGGGTCGAGGCCCGTCTTCACACTGACCCGCTGAGTTACTCCAGGACTTTGTGTCTACCTTCGATTAAAACCAGATCTGCACATCTTTCCTCCATGCCCTTTCCAGCTTGACACCATTTCCCGATATCAATGTGCCTAAAACTGAACACAATACTCTAAATGTGGCCTGACCAACGTCTTATACAACTGCAACATGGCCTCCCAGTGTCTATACGCAATGCTCTGACAGATTAAGTCTAATGTACCGAAAGCCTTTTTGACCATCCTATCTACCTGTGATGTTACTTGCAAACCACTATGTACCTGCTGTCGTTCTAGATCCCTCTATTTTACACTTAATTCACATTTTTCCCTTGGTTACAGCTCATCGTCACTGACAACTCTGGACTCACTGACTGATGGTGTCACTTCCCATCTGCGTCTGATTCTCAACACACTTGCACTACAGCTGAACACCCAAATAAAGAAAAATCAAAACTTCACAGCTCCTCCAAATGTAGCACTCGCTCTCCTCGGTTGTACTTCAAATATCTGCCAGCCCCTTTTATATAGTTCTGGTCACCATATTATGGAAATGATGTCCTATTGCCAGAGGCAGTGCGGAACAGATTCACCAGGATGTTATCTGGAATGGACGGCGTTAGTTAGAAGACAGATTCGATCGGGTGGGATTGGTCCCTTTGGAGCAAGAATACTGAGGGGCGACTGTACAATGTGAAATTGTCAACTACAGCAGGATTGAGTGATGGTGACAGTTATTTCACAGGCTGGGAGAATCTAAACCACACAACTTCAGTTTATTGGAAAGTGGAAAGATTTAAGGGAATACTGATGGGCAGGCAGGTATTCAACACCATAGGTGGAGCAATCTCTTCATAAGTGGTGGTGGGGGCAGATACCGTCACAGCAAATAAACAGCATTTGGACAGCCATTTATCACGGATAGAACTGGAGGGATATGAGACAAATACAAGTGATTGAGATCACTTGTAATATCATTCACATCATGGACATCATGCCTCATAGGCATCTCGATCTGCATGGATGAATCGGGCCGAAGGGCCTGTTTCCGTGTTGTTCTCATGAACATTTGCACTGCACTGGAATCACTGGTTCCGTTATCACTCATGTACTCTGTCATCGGCCTGCCAGTCAGCCCAGTTGTAATTCATTTGTCTAAATCGTCAATAAATATTATATGTACCTGAGGTCCCAGCACCAAGTCTTCCAGCACCCCACTAGTTCTTGCCTGCCATTCTGAAAAGGACCCGTTAATTCCTACTCTTTGCTTCCTGTCTGCCAATCAGGTTTGTATCCATGTCAATACGCTTGTCCCAATCCCATGTGTTCTAGTTTTGCACACTCATCTCTTGTGTAGGACTTTGTCAGAGGCTTTTTGAAAGTCTAGATCCACCACATCTACTGGCTCTCCATTATCCATTCTACTTGTTACATCCTCAAAAAATTCCAGAAGATAAGACAAGCATGAATTCCCCTTCATAAATCCATGCTGACTTTGACCGATCCTGTTACTACTTTCCAAATGCTGTTACATCCTTAACAATCGACTCAAGTGTCTACTGCACTACCAACGTCAGGCTAACTGGTCTATAACTGCCTGTTTTCTCTTTCCCTCCTTACTTAAAACGTGGGCTTACATTCGCTACCCTCCAGTCCACCGGAACTGATCCAGAGTCTATAGAACATTGGGAAATAATAGTGAAATTAAACGAGAACCTACCGGTTTGAAGTTTGATCGTTATATTATGAGGAGTTCCGTTGAGGGATTACGTGAAGAACCCGCCAGCCCGCATTCGCATCAATCTTCAAAGCAGCGGTGTGAAATCACAGATGATAATTGGTGAATTGAATGTAGTAAGATTAGAGAACTAGCATACCAGCCAACCTTTATGATAGAGGGTTGGGAGTCGAGGGCACGTAATCCCTTAACGTAACTCCTCATAAAATAAAGATCAAACTTCAAACTGGTAAGTTCTCGTTTAATCGTACTATTTTACTTCGGTTTCACGTGAGTGACTACGTGAAGATTTCAAACCTCTGTGATTTCATGCCATGGAACGAGTCCATGCGTCACACACTGTAATAACTGACCGAGGAGGAGTAACTGTAAAATGCACTCAGACATGACATAGTTATTGAACATGCTGATGCTTTATTAACAAAAATAATAATGACCCCTTACATTCGAGGCAAATTATAAGACAGAATTTAAAATTGAGTCAGCAAATAACCGTGGCTTGGCAATGGGTTTATTATAATATGTTTGAAAAGTTATTTCACTAGACCATCCTGCCGTCGCAAGGATGTGGTCCATGGGAACTTCCAACCTTTTTGCTGCGGACATCGAAGCAGCCCTGGTGGAATGAGATTTAAAAACATCAGTATCGACACCTGCCAAAGTCAAAACCTGTCTTAGCCACCTAGAGATGGTCTGCCCAGATACCCTTTTGTGAGTTTTTTTATTACTGACAAATAAAGCCATTTCAGAGTCTCTAAGGTTTTTTGTGATCCTGACATATTGAAGTAAATGGGTGACTACGCATAAACGACGGTCCATGGGATAGGCTACAAATTACAAATTTTGCCCAGAGGTCCCTGGTTTGCCCTGTTTAATTAATTCAAATATGAAGAACGTTATTTTATCGGTAGTTATGGTCATAGTGAGCAGCCGTAACTTATGCAGCGACTGGGACAGGGGTACGGACAGGGGTTTCTGTGGCAACAGACGGGATTCGAGGATTGTGTGCCACCTTCCTGGTGCCAGGATCCAGGATGTCATGGACAGAGTGCAGAAAATCCTCAAGGACGAAGGTGAACAGCCGGAAGTGGTAGTGCATGTCGGCACAAATGATGTCGGAAAGAAGGGGATGAATATTCTGCAGCGTGACTTCAGAGAGCTCAGAAAAATGCTGAAAAGCAGGAACTCCAGGGTTGTTATCTCCGGTTTGCTTCCAGTTCCTCGTGCTGGCGAGAGCAGGAACAGGGAGATACGACACCTGAATGTGTGGCTGAGGAACTGGTGCACGGGGCAGGAATTTAGATTCTTAGATCACTGGGATCTGTTTTGGAGTAAGGGGGAACTGTACAAAAGGGACGGATTGCATCTTAACAGGTGGGGGACCAGCATTCTGGCAGGCACGTTTGCCACTGCTACACGGGTGGTATTAAACTGAATAAGAGGGGTGGGGTGTCAAATGGGATAGTCGAGGATGGAGTTAAAGGGAAAGGGTTTCTTAAATGTGTGAGCGGAGAGACAGAGGGGTGTCAAATGAGGGTAGAAGCAATAGGTAGCAAGGTGAAAAGTAAAAGTGGCAGGCAGACAAATCCAGGGCAAAAATCAAAAAGGGCCACTTTTCACCATAATTGTATAAGGGGTAAGAGTGTGGCAAAAACAAGTCTGAAGGCTTTGTGTCTAAATGCAAGGAGCATTCGTAATAAGGTGGATGAGTTGAATGTGCAGATAGCTATTAATGACTATGATATAGTTGGGATCACGGAGACAAGGCTCCAGGGTGACCAAGGCTGGGAGCTGAACATCCAGGGATATTCAATATTCAGGAGGGATATACGGAAAGGGAAAGGAGGTGGGGTAGCGTTGCTGGTTAGAGAGGAGATAAACGCAATAGAAAGGAAGGACATTAGCTTGGAAGATGTGGAATCTGCTAAACACTAAGGGGCAGAAAACGCTAGTGGGAGTTGTGTACAGGCCACCTAACAGTAGTAGTGCAGTTGGGGATGGCATCAAACAGGAAATTAGAAATGCATGCAACATAGGTAAAACAGTTATAATGGGTGACTTCAATCTATATATAGATAGGGTGAATCAAATTGGCAGGGGCGCTGAGGAAGAGGATTTCTCGGAATGTATGCGGGATAGTTTTCTAAACCAACATGTAGAGGAACCAACGAGAGAGCAGGCTATTCTAGACTGGGTATTGAGTAATGAGAAAGGGTTAGTTAGCAGTCTTGTTGTGCATGGCCCCTTGGGCGGGAGTGACCATAATATGGTTGAGTTCTTCATTAGGATGGAGAGTGACATTGTTAATTCAGAAACAAGGGTCCTGAACTTAAAGAAAGGTAACTTTGAGGGTATGAGACGTGAATTGGTCAAGATAGACTGGCAATTGATTCTTAAAGGATCGACGGTGGATATGCAATGGAAGCCATTTAAAGACTGCATGGATGAGCTACAACAATTGTTCATCCCAGTTTGGCAAAAGAATAAATCAGGGAAGGTAGTGCATCCATGGATAACAAGGGAAATCAGGGATAGTATCAAAACAAAAGATGAAGCATACAAATTAGCCAGAAAAGGCAGCCTACCAGAGGACTGGGAGAAATTCAGAGTCCAGCAGAGGTGGACAAAGGGCTTAATTAGGAAAGGGAAAATAGATTATGAAAGAAAACTTGCAGGGAACATAAAAACTGACTGCAAAAGTTTTTATAGATAAGTGAAGAGAAAAAGATTAGTTAAAACAAATGTAGGTCCCTTGCAGTCAGAAACAGGTGAATTGATCATGGGGAACAAGGACATGGCAGACCAATTGAATAATTACTTTGGTTCTGTCTTCACTAAGGAAGACATAAATAATCTGCCGGAAATAGCAGGGGACCGGGGGTCAAATGAGATGAAGGGACTAAGTGAAACCAGGTTAGCCGGGAAGTGGTGTTAGGTAAATTGAATGGATTAAAGGCTGATAAATCCCCAGGGCCGGATAGGCTGCATCCCAGAGAAGGAAGTAGCCCCAGAAACAGTGGATGCATTAGTGATAATTTTTCAAAACTCTTTAGATTCTGGAGTAGTTCCTGAGGATTGGAGGGTAGCTAATGTAACCCCATTTTTTAAAAAGGGAGGGTGAGAGAAAATGGGGAATTACAGACCAGTTAGTCTAACATCGGTAGTGGGGAAACTGCAAGAATCAGTTATTAAAGATGGGATAGCAGCACATTTGGAAAGTGGTGAAATCATTGGACAAAGTCAGCATGGATTTATGAAAGGTAAATCATGTCTGACGAATCTGATAGAATTTTTCGAGGATGTAACTAGTAGAGTGGATAAGGGAGAACCAGTGGATGTGTTATATCTGGACTTTCAGAAGGCTTTCGACAAGGTCCCACATAAGAGATTAGTATACAAACTTAAAGCACACGATATTGAGGGTTCAGTATTGATGTGGATAGAGAACTGGCTGGCAGACAGGAAGCAAAGAGTAGGAGTAAACGGGTCCTTTTCACAATGGCAGGCAGTGACTAGTGGGGTACCGCAAGGCTCAGTGCTGGAACCCCAGCTATTTACAATATATATTAATGATTTGGAGGAGGGAATTGAATGCAACATCTCCAAGTTTGCGGATGACACGAAGCTGGGGGGCAGTGTTAGCTGTGAGGAGGATGCTAGGAGGCTGCAAGATGACTTGGATAGGCTGGGTGAGTGGGCAAATGCATGGCAGATGCAGTATAAAGTGGATAAATGTGAGGTTATCCATTTTGTTGGCAAAAACAGGAAAGTAGACTATTATCTGAATGGTGGCCGATTAGGAAAGGGGGAGATGCAACGAGACCTGGGTGTCATGGTACACTAGTCATTGAAAGTAGGCAAGCAGGTGCAGCAGGCAGTGAAGAAAGCGAATGGTATGCTAGCATTCATAGCAAAAGGATTTGAGTATAGTAGCAGGGAGGTTCTACTGCAGTTGTACAGGGTCTTGGTGAGACCACATCTGGAGTATTGCGTACAGTTTTGGTCTCCTAATCTGAGGAAAGACATTCTTGCCATAGAGGGAGTGCAGAGAAGGTTCACCAGACTGATTCCTGGGATGTCAGGACTTTCATATGAAGAAAGACTGGATAGATTCGGCTTGTACTCGCTAGAATTTTGAAGATTGAGGGGGGATCTTATAGAAACTTACAAAATTCTTAAGGGGTTGGACAGGCTAGATGCAGGAAGATTGTTCCCGATGTTGGGGGAAGTCCAGAACAAGGGGTCACAGTTTAAGGATAAGGGAGAAATCTTTTAGGACCGAGATGAGGAAAACATTTTTCACACAGAGTGTGGTGAATCTCTGGAATTCTCTGCCACAGAAGGTAGTTGAGGCCAGTTCATTGGTTATATTTAAGAGGGAGTTAGATGTGGCCCTTGTGGCTAAAGGGATCAGGGGGTATGGAGAGAAGGCAGGTACAGGATACTGAATTGGATGATCATATTGAATGGCGGAGCAGGCTCGAAGGGCCGAATGGCCTACTTCTGCACCTATTTTCTATGTTTGTATGTTTCTATGGACTCGTTGAGCCGAGATCAGCGCCATAAGCATAACTACTTTATACGTTAGCCTGGTCAGAGACAGGAATGTAGCTGGAGCACATCCCCTAAGCAACGTCAGGACAGTGCTAACATTCCAAACGTGGGTGTACCCATGCCTGGGGGGATTGGTATTGAAAACACCCTTCATAAGCTTCGACACAAGAGGGTGAGACCCGACAGCATGGTGTCTTGACCCTCACCACAAGTAGGATGGCAGTGCAATTCTGGCACAGTTAATGGCACTGTAGGACAGACCTTCCTCAAAGTACAGACCGGACAAGAATTCTAATACATCAGTCACGCGAGCCGTATTATACGTTATGTCAGTTTGTTCACAGAATGTCTCCCATTTTCTGATACAGGAGATATATTGTTTTTTGGTGGAATCTCTCCATGCCGCTGTGATCATATCCACGGTTCGATCCGCTAGTCCGAGTCTCCTCAGACTCTGCAAATTAACAAATTTAACCGGTCATGGCACGGGTGACTCTCACCTGTCACAGGATGAACCAACAAACTTTAGTTTATGGGAATGGCCATGCAGGGTTCTGATACCATACCCAGAACCACAGGGAACCATAGTTGAGTAGGCCACTCGGGTACTACCAAAATACCCGATGCGGAGTCTTGTTGGATTTTTTGCAAGACCCGACTGATGAGGCAGAAGGGAGGAAATGCATAGAAACCCCCCCCCAATGCAGCGAGAATGCATCCATCGCCACTGTCCCAGGGTCTGGCTCCCAAGCAACATATGTTGGCAATTGGTCGATATCCGGTGTTCCATACCGAGCTACAATGTCGGTAAACACTTTGTGGTCTAACATCCATTCGGTGTTGTCATAAAATAGTCGTGACCTGGTGTCCGCCACTGTATTAAGTTTACCTGGAAGGTAAGTAGCTGATACCCAAATATTTCTCTTGATGCACCAGTGCCAAATAAGGTTAGCCAAATAATCACAGGGTATCGACTTAATTCCATCCATGTGATTAATGTAAGCCACTGCAGTGGTGTTGTCGACCTGAAGTCGGACATGCAGATGGTGCATGTCTGTGCAGTAGGCTCTTAGGCCATTAACGCACCCAACAATTCTAAATAATTAATACCATGTGATTGAAGCAACCAGGATTCATGCATATCCCATCTGCCACCACAAATAGAGACGGTATCAGTAGCACCCCAACCTAGAGCGCTAGCATCAGTCTGTAAAACAACTGAAGGACTACTGACTACAATGGTATTAGAACAATGCCGAATGTTTGATATCCACCATTGCAATTCAGAAATAGCATTGCTGGTAACCGCATAGGCCTGTCAAAGTGACCGGCATACATTTTGAGTGCTTGTACCTTTGCCCTCTGTAAATTTTAATGCGAAGGTCCAAGCTGTGTGGCTGGAAATGCTGCCACTAGCTTGCCAATGACACTAGATACTTGTAGAATTGAGGGTTGCTTAACGCCAATAAGGTTGTGACAGGCCTCTATTAATTCTGTGGCCTTGCCCTCAGGTAGAGTCACAGACATGTGAAGAGAGTTAACATTGAATCCTAAATAATCCATAACTGTGGAAGGTATAAATTTGGATTTATCTGGATGGATGAGAAACCCCAATTCTTCCATTAACAGTTTGGTGGCCGCAACAGCTCATTTAGCTGATTCCATAGTTTTCCCAATAATTAAGATATCATCCAGATATGCCACGACAATATATGTCTGCACCCTAAGAAGCGCAAGTGCTGCTTTTAAGATTTTGGTAAACAATCTGGGGGCTGATGTTAACCTAGGCAAAGCCTTAAACTGCCACAGTTGCCCCATCCAGTTAAATTTCAAATACCTTCAGTGATCCTTGTGTATGGGTACTGAATAGTACGCATCCTTGAGATCGATGCAAGCCATAAATTAACCTTTGGAAATCATATATGGAATAATGTCCTAGCCTATCCAATCTCCCTCTATAGCTCATGCGCTCATGTCTTGGCAACAGCCTCGTAAAACTTATCTGCACCATTTCCAGCTTGACAACATATTTCCTATAACACGGTGACCAACACTGAACACAATACTCTAACTGTGTTCTCATCAACATCTTATACATCTGTAACATGACCTCCAAAATTCTACACAATAATCTGATGCAGGTCAATGTGCCAAATGCCTTTTTATTAGTAGGATTTAACGAAAACTTACCAGTTTGAAGTTTGATCCTTATTTTATGAGGAGTTCCATTGAGGGATTACGTGAAGAACCCACCAGCCCGCATGCGCATCAATATTCAAAGCAGCAGTGTGAAATCACAGATGATAATTGGTGAACTGAATATAGTAAGATTAGAGAACTGGCATACCAGCTGACCTTTATGATAGAGGGTTGGGAGTGGAGAGCACGTAATCCCTCAACGTAACTCCTCATGAATCTGCTCCCCTTGACTAAGCTATGAACATAAATTGTTATATTTTCTGCAGATGTAACCATCCTGTCTAGTCGCCGCTTCCCTGCAATCTGCAGTGAGCACATCCATGGTTTGGCCTAACAATCCGAGCCGCAGGAACAGTCTTTTCAGGGTCTGTAAGTCAATGAATTGGTTTTATCATGCATTGGATGGTTGCCCGAGTTATGGGCTGAACCAGCAATTCTATGTTAGAAATAACCACATAAGGTTCTATTATCATTCCCAACATCAGCGGGAATCATGGCTGCCTAGGCCAGTCACTACAAAAATGACTGAAGCAGGATTTTGCTGAATTTTGCAACCCGACTGATGAGGCAAAATGGAGGAAGACATTCCTCCCCAGTGTAGCGAGAATGCATCTATCGCCACTGCCATGCCACATATTTCACTATTTTTTTCTTACTGCAACTGGTGATTGAGCCTGGATGCAAACACTCAATCTAGTATTCCATGAGCCACCAAGTCATTAAAACTTAGTGATCCAACGTCCATTCTGTTTTGGCATTGATTTACGTGATGATACACAAATGCCAAATGAGGTTAGGTAAACTATCACCGGATACTTTGTTTACTTGATTGCACCCATGTGATTAACATATGACACTACCAAGTGTATCGACTTGGACTTGATACCATATAACTGAAGAATTGGTAACTCATGCTAATCCCATCACCTCTGTAACTAGAGATGGTATCAGTAATTTCCCATCTTTGGGCACTAGCATCAGTTAACTGAAGATTTTCTGACGAAAGTTAGTGGAGCAATGTTGATTACTGTTCGTCCACCATAGTGAACTTTCATGCAGGTGAATAATGATACCTACTTACCAGTGTCTCTAACTCCAGGTCCCTTACCTTTACTCAATGTTGAAATTTCCATTAGATCGCTGATGCTACTGACCAACTTTTCTTGTGGTGGGTAGTCCGTCTCTGAGGGAGCAGCAATTTTAGAGGCAAAGCACACCACTTTCCCTCATATGAATGTGCATTATACATTAAGCATGGGACCTCGGCACATAGTCATATTCGGTTCCTGTTTGGAGTTAATCCATACTAACCTTAGACACTCTTTTTTTAGAGTGGGCGTATTTGCACCTGAACCAGGTGTCACCATCCGTATTCTTAATTTGGCTGTGCATGCCTTTGTACCAAGCATGTTTGCGATACCATCTCCCATGGTCTTAATATGGTTCCATCTTTATCCTTCATACATCCGATTGAGAGGACTTATGCAACCTGAACTAGGAGCTGCCTCAGGCATGTGTGCATGTATTTTAGCACCATCTCCATCACTGCGTTTAACCGAGTGAGAGGAATGGCAACCCTGAACCAGGCGTTGCTTCAGGCACATGTGAATGTGAGTTAATCAAGGGTGAACCAATATCTCGACATTCGTGCAAACCAGTGTAATCTGTTACCACGCGTAACTAGTCCACACACCCCATGTGAGTTTTGTTTCTGTCCTCAAGTTATGTTTACATCCTGGACTATTGAGGATAGGAACGCTGGGGTGCGTGAATTGCACAATTACCCTCAGGGCTGGCTTGGGCATTGGCCTAAAAGACCTCTGCCCAGAGGATCAGCTTTTAAGCTGCTACCAGCTTCAGTGAACCACTTACTGCCGATGGAGGCGTCGGGGTGTAGTCACCGCAAACGGTGAGGCATTTGCTCGTGTAGGTACCTTGACTGGTCTGACCGCTTCACTACCTCATCCAAATTTCTTGCCTGGCTAGGTCTTCTCCAAGGAGAAGATTCGGCAGCTGGACATTGCTGGCCTCGCGCTCCTCCAGATAACGCTGTTCACTGCTGGCACTCTATAATGATGTGACGTGAGGTCATAGATGCTTACCAAGCTCCAGGTTTCCTGCCATAGACTGGAAGCCAACTTTTCCTTGCAGCGGCTCCTCCGTTTGCGTGGATATCGCAATCCTTAAAGTCATTACAGAATTCTGACCTCACGCATGCACTCAAGTATGTTCTGAAGTTTAATACCAAGACATACTTCTGAATTTGGAGTCAGTCAAACACTGACTGCCTACGCTCCTCTCCTCAGAGAAGGAGATATAATGCAGCCCTGCAACAGGCGCTGCTGCAGGTGTCACGCAGCTGGCGTGTCGTGGAAAATTGCCTCATGACATGCCATCAAACTGCGACTGCCTAGCTCCCCTCCTCAGAGAGGGAGATATATTGCAGCCCTGTACCAGGCGCTGCCGCGTATCCCCCGAGACCCGTGCTGATATTACTCCCTTCTTTGGAGTACCAGTTGGAGCATTTCCCCATAAGGTGCTCTATCCGGCATAGAAAACGTCCGAAGATTGAAGTTTAACCGGCCTGCCGAGCCGGTATTTCCCACGGAGCCTGGATTCCCCGTGGATTCCGCAGCCGGTGGTTACCATGGCCGGGTTTTCCCCGAGCCGAGTTTAACTTCACGGAGCCGGGATTTCCTGTGGTCTCCGCTTCCGGGTTTCCCCGAGCTGAGTTTAACTTTGCGGACTTCCGGTGGCGACGCGAAGACTTCCGGTGGCGACACTAGCAGATGGCTGCTTAATTTCGAGCTCCCGATAGCAAGTTTAAAACTAGCCTCCCTTAATTCACTAATTGCCACATAATTCACAGTTTTCTGTATTGGAATGAGTGGGGGAGCGACAACTAGAAGTCAAAAGAAACGTGATGGAAAGAAAGAATTCACCGGAGATGGACAAAGCTCAAAGCTCAAAAGATGACTGCAGAAACCATGCGCTCCATGCTCCACAATATCAGTAAGGAAATACGTGACTTCAGGACTGAATATAAAGTGGACTTACATAAATTTAAAGAAGAAATCAAAGAAGTCATGAAAACCGAACTCAGAGTTCTGAAGCAAGAAATTTACCATAAACTTTCTGCAAACTCCAAACAAATCCACGCCCATGAAACTAGACTAAACAAAGCTGAAGCACGAATCGAAGAGGCTGAGACAATGAACATGGCTATGAAAAATGTGCTGTTTAAATCTATGAAAAAACAGAAAGTCATGCAAGAAAAACTGACTGATTTGGAAGGACAGTCTAGACGAAATAACATTCGCATCTACGGCGTGCCTGAAAAGAAAGAAGGCAAATCTATGTCTGAATTTGTGGAGCAACTTTTACAAACTGAACTCATAATAACAACGGACACCAACGTACGGATCCAGCGCGCGCACAGAGCTCGCAAACCGGAACGTAACGCACCACCTAGGTCCATAGTGGTAAAATTCCTGGAGTTTAATACCAAAGAAATTGTATTGAAAAAGGCCTGGGGAAAGAAGATAATGATTGATGGGCGATGTCTATAGTTTGACCATGACTATGCAACGGAGGTTGTCCAGAAGCGCAAGGCATATAAGGGGATAAAGAGAGCCCTGAAGGAGAGAGGTGTCCGCTTCCAGACCCCGCTGGATAAGATGCGTATTCACTGGGACTCAGGAACATGCACATAACATAGTGCACAAGTTGCAGCGCAGGAGTTGAGGAGGAGAGGCTACTCCATGGAGACACCTGATTACAGCGCTGAGGAGCTGGCGGACCCAGAAATGGAGCGTCTTCTCCAGGCTTTGACATGGCAGAGAGTTGGAAAGAGGAGCGAAGACGGGAGTGAGACAGCAAGAGAGCGAATACAGGAGTCTGAGCAGACCCCATCCAACTAGCTTTTATTGTGTCACAACTTCTTTTGGACTAGAAAATAAGCGCTTTCGGATGACATTGGACGATACTAGGATGCGTGAAATGGAGTGTTTCACCTCTAGTGAGGGGCCATCTGGGAGGAGGTTTTCCCCTATACCTGTCAACGGGGACTCAGGGTGGAAAAGAATCACCCTTACTTGGAAGTCAAGCGTTTTCTCTTTTATTTATTTTTTATCTGGCACATGTTGTCCAGATGTTCAGACCTGCACAGTTCCAAGTTATCTGGAGATTTATGAATGCAAGACAGGATTGGGTAAATTAAATGTCACGTAATGGGTTTCAACAACTAAGTTACAGAGATAGGTTGAATAAGTTAGGTCTTTATTCTCTGGAGCGCAGAAGGTTAAGGGGGGACTTGATAGAGGTCTTTAAAATGATGAGAGGGATAGACAGAGTTGATGTGATCAAGCTTTTCCCTTTGAGAATAGGGAAGATTCAAACAAGAGGACATGACTTCAGAATTAAGGGACAGAAGTTTAGGGGTAACATGAGGGGGAACTTCTTTACTCAGAGAGTGGTAGCGGTGTGGAATGAGCTTCCAGTGGAAGTGGTGGCGGCAGGTTCGTTGGTATCATTTAAAAATAAATTGGATAGGCATATGGATGAGAAGGGAATGGAGGGTTATGGTATGAGTGCAGGCAGGTGGGACTAAGGGAAAAAAGTTGTTCGGCACGATTTGTAGGGCCGAGATGGCCTGTTTCCGTGCTGTTATGGTTTTATGGTAATACTATCAAATTGGTGTCACTCAATGTATATGGGATGAATAATCCAGTTAAAAGGAGCAAGGTCCTGTCTAAACTGAAAAAAGAAAAGGCTCAGGTACTATTTTTTACAAGAAACCCACCTGCCCTAACAAGAACATGAGAAACTAAAACGCTTTGGCTTTAGAAATGCATTTTATAGTTCCTATAAAACTAGCCAAAAGAGGGGAGTGGCTATCCTTATTACAAATGCAGTCCAATTTGAATGCCATAAAGAAGTCAGGGATAAAGAGGGAAGGATTGTGTTAGTTAAAGGAAAGCTGGAAAACAAAGTCATGACACTGATTAATGTATATGCCCCCCCAGAGAGTACCAAATATTTTTTCAAAACTCTGTTTGACATTATTGCTTTAGAGACTGAAGGTATTTTGATATGTGGAGGGGACTTCAATGTGGTCATGAATCATAATTTGGATACAATAAGCCTATAAAAACCCAAAGATGCATCTGACCAAGTTTATTAACACATCAGTTCAGGAAATGGGCCTAATTGATGTTTGGAGAGAACTTCACCCTTTGGAAAGGGACTACACACACTATTCAGTACCTCATTCAGTCTACTCCAGGATTGACTACTTGTTAATGAATACGGGTGAAAGTCACAGGATCACAGAGTGTAAAATCGGGGTGGCAGATGTATCTGATCACAGTGCGATCAGCTTGACAGTACACCTGAATAGTAGAAAAATAAATACTGTTTGGCGGCTCAGTGGGTATTTTGAATAATAAGGCAAATGTAGAACAAATAAGGGAAGATATAAAAAGGTACATAGAAGAGAATGATAACGGGGATGTGGATCCTGTAATACTGTGGGATGCTATGAAGGCAGTTTTACGTGGAAAGCTGATCGCCCTGACATCATCACAAAAAAAGGCCCGGCTAGCTACGTATGAACATAAAGTAGAAAAACTGAAAGAATTGGAGAAAAAACATAAAAACTTACAGGATCAGTTGGTACTAAAACAGATTAAGGAAATAAGGGGGGTGTTAGATGGGATCCTCAGGGGAGATATGGAAAAAAGGGCAAGATTCGTAAAGCAGACCTATTATGAAGCAGGTCCAAAAGCAACTAGACTCCTGGCCAGACGCCTGCGCAAACAGCAGGCCTCTAATACAATTCATAAAATAAGAGATCCTAAAACCAATCAATTATCACATGAGCCAGATGAGATAGAAAGAATATTTGAAGAATACTATAATAAACTCTATTCTAAGCCACCATCAGCTGATGAAAGGACAATTAGAAGTTTTCTTAACTCACTTGACCTGCCATCCATTGGTGAGCCACAAAATAATACCATTACGTCACAATTTACGGTTATTGAGCTGGAAGCTGCAATCAGTAGACTCAAGGCTAGTAAATCACCAGGCAGTGATGGGTTTCCACCAGAATGGTACAAGGCCTTTAAGAAAGAGCTAACACCTCTGCTCCTGTCTTGCTATAACTGAACCCTTAAAGAGGGCAGGGCTCCCCCATCATGGAAGGAAGCAATTATTACCATTTTACCCAAGGAAGGCAAAGACAAAGAGCAATGTAAACATTTCAGGCCAATCTCAATTTTAAATGTAGACTACAAACTATTTACCTCAATCATTTGCAAAAGACTCGAGACTTTTGTACCAGATCTGATTAATGAAGACCAAACTGGATTTATTCGGGGACGTTAAACACAGGATAATATTAGAAGAACCCTCCACATTGTGGATAATGCTCAAAAAAAGGATACAAATATGGTCCTGGTCAGTTTAGATGCAGAAAAAGCCTTTGATTGTAAATTGGGTATTTTTATATGAAGTACTGAGGAGATTTGGTTTCAATGAAGATGCAATTCGGTGTATTAAAACAATATATCAGGAGCCTACAGCTAGGATTAAGGTAAATGGAAACATATCAAAAAGGATCCAGTTAGAGAGGGGCACAAGGCAAGGATGCTGTCTTTCTCCTACTCTCTTCATTTTGTATATTGAACCCTTAGCACAAGCAATAAGGCAGAGAGAAGACCTGCAGAGGGTCAAAATAGGGGGGAAAGAACATATAATTGGTCTTTTCGCTGATGATATCATTATTTTTCTTGAACGACCAGATATATGTTTCCCAAATCTAATTAACCTATTTGAAAAATATGGATACTACTCAGGGTATAAACCTGGAGCGTATAGCCCCAGAAATAGTGGATGCATTAGTGATAATTTTTCAAAATTCTTTAGTATCTGGATTAGTTCCTGAGGATTGGGGGGTAGCTAATGTAACTCCACTTTTTAAAAAGGGAGGGAGAGAGAAAACGGGGAATTACAGACCAGTTAGTCTAACATCGGTAGTGGGGAAACTGCTAGAGTCAGTTATTAAAGATGGGATAGCATCTTCAGGACGCGAAAAGAGACGAAAATTCAGGGTAAAAAAAGCGACAACATTTCAGGATGCATAATGTGACATAGTTTCAGGACGCGAACAGCGACGAACCTTCAGGACTTGAAATGCGATGAAAATTCAGCACACATAAGGGAACAAAAATTCAGGATGCAAAATGTGAAGAAATTGCAGGACACGAAAAGGGACAAAATTTCTGCACACAAAAAGCGACGAAAATTCAACCCGCGAAAAGCGACAAAAATTCGGCACATAAAAAGTTACAAAAATTCAGGACACAAAAAGTGGCGAAATATCAGGGTGCAAAATGTGACGAAATTTCAGGTGAAAAGTGACGAAATTTCAGCCCACGAACAGCAACGACATTTCAGCATGCGAAAAACGCCAAAAATTCAGGACGAGAAAAGCGACGAAAATTCAGCACGCAAAAAGCGACGAAAATTCAGCACGGAAAAAGCGACAAACATTCAGGACGTGAAATGCGATGAAAATTCAGCATGCACAATGCGACAGCACATGGAAAGTGAAGAAAATTCAGGACGTGAAAGGCGATGCAATTTTAAAACGCCAAAAGCGAGGTAAATTCGAGCTGCAAAAAGCGACAAAAGTTCAGGACACATGAAGCGACAAAATTTCAGGAAACGAAAAGCGACAAAATTTCCACACACGCAAGGTGACGGAAATTCAGTACGCGAAAAGCGATGCCAATTCAGCACACAAAAAGTAACCAAAATTCAGGACACAAAAAGCGACGAAATTTCAGGACGCATAATGTGACGTAATTTCAGGGCGCGAACAGCGACTAAATTTCAGCACATGTAAAGCGCCGAAAATTCAGGACGCGATAAGCAATCCAAATTCAGCACGCGAAAAGTGATGAAAATTCAGCATGTGAAAAGAAAGAAAAATTCAGGACACGAAAAGAGGCGAAAATTCAAAACGCCTAAAGCAACCTAAATTCAGGACGCGAAAAGGGCCAAAAATCCAGGATGCTAAAAGCGACGAAATTTCAGCACATGAAAAGCAAAGAAAATACGGGACGCAAAAACAATGTCATTTTAGGACGTGAAAAGTGATGATATTTCAGCACACGAAAAACGCCAAAATTTCAGCACAAAAAGCAATTATAATTCAGCAGACGAAAAGCGCCGAAATTTCAGCACATGAAAAGCGACGAAAATTCAGGATGCAAAAAGCGACGAAAATTCAGGACGTGAAAAGCGACAAACCTTCAGGACTTGAAATGCGATGAAAATTTAGCACACAAAATGTAACAAAAATACAGGTCGCAAAATGTGATGAGATTTCAGGACACGAAAAGGGACAACATTTCTGCACACGAAAAGGGATGAAAATTCAACCCGCGAAAAGCGACGAAAATTCAGCACACAAAAACTAACAAAAATTCAGGACACAATAAGCGGCGAAATTTCAGGACACAAAATGTGATGAAAATTAATTACGCGAAAATCAATGCCAATTCAGCTCACTAAAAGTAACAAAATTCAGGACACAAAAAGCGACGAAATTTCAGGACGCATAATGTGACGTAATTTCAGGATGCAAACAGCGACGAAATTTCAGCACATGTAAAGCGCCGAAAATTCAGGACGTGAAAAGTAATGAAAATTCAGAACGTGAAGAGCAGCAAACCTTCAGGACTTGTAATGCGATGAAAATTCAGCACGCGAAAGGCGATGAAATTTCAAAATGCCAACAGCGACGTAAATTCAGGACAAGAAAAGCGACAAAAATTCAGGACGCATAAAGTGACAAAATTTCGGCACATAAAAAGCGACGCAACTTCATCACACACAAAGTAACAAAAATTCAGGACACAAATAGCGCCGAAATTTCAGGACGCAAAATGTGACGAAATTTCAGGACGCTAACAGCGATGAAATTTCAGCATACGAAAAACGGCGAAAATTCAGGATGCGAAAAGCGACGAACATTCAGGACATGAAATGTGATCAAAATTCAGCACGCAAAAGGTGACGAAAATCGAAAATGCTAAAAGAGACGTAAATTCAAGCGAGAAAATTGACAAAATTTCAGGATGCAACAAGGGACGAAAATTCAGCACACAAAATGTAACAAAAAAAATGAAAAACGACAAAATTTCAGGACGCGAAAAGCAACAAAATTTCAGCGCATGAAAAGCGACGGAAATTCTGCACGTGAAAAGTGCCGAAAATTCAGCATGAGAAAATTGATGGACCATCAGGCCGTAAAAAGTGACGAAATTTCAGCACAATTTCAGGACGCGAAAGGTGACGAAAATTAAAAATTCCAAAAGCGATTTAAATTCAGGTAGTGAAAAACGACAAAAGTTCAGGACACATGAAGCGACAACATTTCAGGACATGAAAAGCGACAATATTTCAGCACACGAAAAGTAACAAAACTTCAGGATGCGAAAAGCGACGACAATTCAGCACGCGAAAAGTGACGAAACTTCAGGACGCGAAAAGCGACGAAAATTCAGCACGTGACAAGCGACGAACCTTCAGGACGCGAAAAGCGACGAAATTTCAGCATGTGAAAAGCAATGAAAATTCAGCATGGGAAAAGCAACAAAAATTCAGCAAGCGAAAAGAGAGGATCCTTCAGGACATTAAAACCAACATAAATTCAGCACGCGAAAAGCGACGAACCTTCAGCATGCGAAAAGTGATGAAATTTCAGAACGTGAAAAGCGACAAAAATTCAGCACGCGAAAATCGGCTAAAATTCAGCATGTGGAAACCGATGAACCTTCTGGACCCGAAAAGCGATGAAAATTAGGCACGCGGAAAGCGATGAAAATTCAGCATGCGAGAAGTTCAGGACACATGAAGCGACAAATTATCAGGACACGATAAGTGACAACATTTCGACACACAAAAAGTGACGAACCTTCAGGTCGCTAAAAGCGACAAAAATTCAGCACATGAAAAGCTGCGAAATTTCAGAACACGAATAGCGCCGAAATTTCAGCAGACAATAAGCGATGAAAATTCAGCAGGAGAAAAGCGACGAAATTACAGGACTCATAAAGCGACGAAATTTTCGAACGTGAAAGCGACGAAATTTCAGCACATGAAAAGGGACGAAAGTTCAGCATGCGAAAAGTGACGAAAATTCAGCACGCGAAAAGAGAGGAACCTTCAGGACACTAAAACCAACGAAAATTCAGCACGCGAAAAGTGACGAAAATTCAGCATGTGAAAAGCGATTATCTTTCAGCACGCGAAAAGTGACGACATTTCAGAACATGAAACGCGAGGAAAATTCAGCACGCGAAAAGTAACGAAAATTCAGCATGTGAAAAGCGACAAACATACTGCACTCGAAATGCGACGAAAATTCAGCACACGAAAAGCGATGTAATTTCAGGATGCAAAAGGCGACGAAACCTCAGAACGCATAAAGCGACAAAATTTCAGGACATGAAAAGCGACGAACTTTCAGCATGTGAAAAGTAATGAAAATTCAGCAATGGAAAAGCAACGAAAATTCAGCACGAGAAAATCGACTAAAATTCAGCACGCGAAAAGCGACGACAATTCAGCATGCGAGAAGCGAGAAAAATACAGCACAAGAAATGCGACGAAAATTCAGGACGCTAAAGATATCGAAACCTCAGGACACATAAAGCGACGAAAATTCAGCACGCGAAAAGCGCCGAAAATTCAGGACGCGAAAGGCAACAAAAATTCAAAATGCCAAAAGTGACATAAATTACAGGACGAGATTGGTGACAAAATTTCAGCACAGGGAAAGCGACGAAAATTCAGCATGCGAGAAGCGACGAACATGCAGCACACAAAAAGTGACGACCAGGATGCGAAAGGCGAGGAAATTTCAAAACACCAAAAGTGCCATAAATTCAGGATGTGAAAAGAGACAAAAGTTCAGGACACATGAAGCAACAACATTTCAGGACAAAAAAAGCGACAAAATATCGGCACACGAAAAGTGATGAACCTTCAAGACATGAAAAGCGACGAAAATTCAGCACACGAAATATAGCGAAATTTCAGCACACAGAAAGGAATGAAAATTCAGCATGCAAAAAGCAATGAAATTACAGGATGCAAAAAATGATGACATTTCAGAACGTGAAAGCGACGAAATTTCAGCACACGAAAAGCGATGAAAATTCAGCATGAGAAAAGCGACGCAAATTCAGCATGGAAAAGAGAGGAACCTTCAGGACACTAAAACCAACGGAAATTCAGCATTCGAAAAGTGACGAAAATTCAGCACGCGAAAAGCGACGCACCTTCAGCACGTGAAAAGTGATAAAATTTCAGAACATGAAAAGCGATGAAAAAAGAGAGGAACCTTCAGGACACTAAAACCATCGAAAATTCAGCATGCAAATAAGCGACGAAAATTCAGCATGCGAAAAGCGACGAACCTTCTGGATGCAAAAAGCGATGAAAATGAAGCACGCGAAAAGTGACGAAAATTCATCACACGAAATGCGACATAAATTCAGGATGCGAAAGGCGACGAAACCTCAGAACGCATCAAGCGACGAAATTTCAGCACATAAAAAGCAACGAAAATTCAGCCTGCGAAAAGCGATGAAAATTCAGCACGTGAGAAGTGACGAACATTCATGACACGAAAAGTGACGATAATGCAGCATGTGAAAAGCGACGAACCTTCAGGACGCGAAAAGCGACGAACCTTCAGGACGCGAAAAGCGACGAAAATTCAGCACGCGAAAAGTGACAAAATTTCAGGACGTGAAAAACGACGAAATTTCAGCACATAAAAAGCGACAAAATACAGGACGCAAAAGGCGACAAAAATTCAAACGCCAAAAGTGACATAAATTCAAGACGCGAAAAGCAACGAAACTGCAGGATGCATAAAGCGTCGAAATTCCAGGATAAGCTACAAATTTCAGCACAGGAAAAGCTATGAAAATTAAGCATGTGAGAAGCACGCGAAAAGTGACGACCAGGCGAAACCTCAGGACGCATCAGGCGACAAAATTTCAGGACGTGAAAACGACGAAATTTCAGCACATAAATGCAACGAAAATTCAGCCTGCGAAAAGCGATGAAAATTCAGCACGTGAAAAGTGACAAACCTTCAGGACACGAAAAGCGACGAAAATTCAGCATGTGAAAAGCGACGAACCTTCATTACGTGAAAAGCAACGAAAATTCAACACGTGAAAAGTGGAGCCCGAGAAGCACTGAGCAACGTGTGTGCTCTTTGTAGATCTCGCCACTCCCGTCTGGCAAATTGATTAAAAGATTGCTTTGGTTTACCTTTAACAATTTTGTTGCTGTCTGCTCTCTTTAAGAGACGTACTTTGACAACTGTGCTCTTTGGAATTCTTCAGATTTAAGGCTGCACTATCAATAATGAAAGAAAATCCCAAACATCCAGAAATGATCAGAAATTATTCTCGCCTCCATGCATACCTGTAGCCTTCGGGCAGTCGCACACCTCCCCACTACTTCAAAGATGTTTCCTGCACTTGGCGACATTGTTTGGCCACTGTTGTGTTTTATTTGTTTCATGGGTTTGTTTAGATTAGGAAATGTTTCCTTTCCTACAAGGGTCTTTCCTCTGAGGAGTTTCTATAGCAACATTCAGCATGGGAAAAGCAACATGCCCACAACAAGCCTGACGAGTTGTACTGCAAGGTATGACAGACAAATAATGGATTAGCTGTACAAAAGAAAGTCTTGACGCATTTGTGCCTTACGTAACAAATAAAGCATGTTTTTCCTGACCTCACTGTGTTCTTCGGAATTCTTCAGAATTCATGTTGTGCTATCAATAATGAAATTGATTAGTAGGACTGGATGTTACAATTCCTAAGGTTTTTCACTACAATTGTCATTGGTATTCTTGGGGGTGACCACTAGGTGATTTTGCTACCAATCAGACACATCTTCAGTTGTGTACCTCAACGTCACTAGGTGTTTCTGCCTTTTATCACAAGACACCCTCAGTCAAGGCAGGCCCACCGCAGGGTGATCAGACCCGGGTATGTGTCTTATGGGTAGCCTCTAGATTGTCCCGTGGCAGCCTAGGCAGCATCTTTTCTCTTCAGCCATAGCCAGTGACTGCTCCAAGAAAATGTCAACAATTCCCATAAATGATAAGAAATTAATCTCGCCTCCATGCATATCTGTAGACTGTCCCCAACACTGCTGCAGCTGTCGGGAATGTTGCCGAGTTTATGGCCCCGCATGTCCACTGCCCGGAACCATGACCCCGCTCCACCCGGCCCCGTGTTGGGTGCTGCCGACCCACATCCCATGACAGTGCGGTGGGAGCCAGCTTGGGGAGTAAAGGATGGGAGGTAGCCAGCTTGGGGGAGTAAGGGGAATGGGAGGTTGTCAGCTTGGGGGAGTAAGGGGAATGGGAGGCAGCCAGCTTGGGGGAGTAAGGGGGATGGGAGGTAGCCAGCATTGGGAGGAAGGGATGGGAGGTAGCCAATGGGGGAGCAAGGGGAAAGGGAGGAAGCCAGCTTGGGGGAGTAAGGGGAATGGGAGGTAGCCAGCTTGGGGGAGTAAAGGGGAATGGGAGGTAGCCAGCTTTGGGGAGTAAGGGGAATGGGAGGTAGCCAGCTTGGGGCAGTAAGGGGAATGGAGGTAACCAGCTTGAGGGAGTAAGGGGAATGGAGGTAACCAGCTTGGGGGAGTAAGTTTGTTGTTCCGCACATTGATCAGGAGGCGATGACATCGCCCGTTCACACGCAGCCGCCAGAACAAAGTGTACATACAGTGATGACAAACGCAATAAATGCAATATCCAGTGGAGAACAGTGTAAGTTTATGTTGCAGAAATCCCGGGGTAGCACGGACGAGAGGGGCCGAAGGGCCTGTCTCCAGGCAGAGCGACCACCGACGCTGTCCGTGTGGAGTTTGCTCGCTTTTTCCTCCATGGTGGACCGGATGAGGGTCGGGGCAGGAGAGGCGAGCTCAACCTTCCAAGCCTCAATCCACGCTCAGCCTTCCTCCCGCGCATCCTAGCTCCGACGGGCCGAGTGCCGCTGCCTTCCTCCCCGGACAACAACTGAGGGGAAAAACACAGAAGAAACCTCTTCCAACCACCCAAACCCCTCAGGGAATGCCCTGCCCTGTCTTTGAAATCAAGCTGTCACAATTGTGCACGATCAGTCAGCATTATCCTTTATGTATTATATACTAGACCAAGTAGGACACGTTGTGTCCCATCCCCTCAACACGCGGTTGTGGGGGGGTGGCCTGCGGCATCACACACACACACACACACACACACAGAGGGGGCAGAGAGGGTGGAGAGAGTGGGGGAGAGGGATGTGGAGAGAGGAGGGAGAGGGGGGAGGTAGGGGGAGAGAATATGGGGGGGAGGAGATGGGGGGAGGAGATGAGGGAAGAGGAAGAGAGGGAGAGGAGGAGGGGGTAGAGGAGAGGGGAGGAGGAGGAGGGAAAGGAGGAGGGAGAGAGGAGGAGGGTGGAGAGGAGGAGGGGGGAGAGGAGGAGGGGGGAGAGGAGTGGAGAGGAGTGGGCAGCGAGGGAGCAGCAGGGGGAGCGGATGTCAACCAAACGACTGCGAGTTGGGTGGGGGGTGTGTGTGACATCACTCACAGTGCGTGGAACACAGCGCAGATCGCGCGCAGCAGATCCATTGTGACGTCATCAGCGATACCATCTCTTTTATTTTCAAAGTTTTATCGGACATTTTCATTTATAGCTCGAGAAATAAAGCACAAAGTTTTCAGATAAGGCTGTTTTGGACTCCAGTAGGAAAATCCACCGGAATATGTAAATTTTTTACCGTTAGAGGAAAGCTTATCAAGTTTGTTGCAATTTATTGTCACATGTATCAATCAATTGGTTTCATGGATTCGGCCTTATTAGATTACCATATAATCATATAACAATTACAGCACGGAAACAGGCCATCTCGGCCCTTCAAGTCTGTGCCGAACACTTATTTTCCCCTAGTCCCGTCTACCTGCACTCAGACCATAACCCTCCATTCCTTTCCCGTCCATATACCTATCCAATTTATCTACCTCCACCACTTCCACTGGAAGCTCATTCCACACAGCTACCACTCTCTGAGTAAAGAAGTTCCCCCTGTTACGCCTAAACTTCTGTCCCTTAATTCTCAAGTCATGTCCTCTTGTTTGAATCTTCCCTACTCTCAATGGGAAAAGCTTATCCACGTCAACTCTGTCTATCCCTCTCATCATTTTAAAGACGTCTATCAAGTCCCCCCTTAACCTTCTGCGCTCCAAAGAATAAAGACCTAACTTGTTCAACCTTTCTCTGTAACTTAGTTGCTGAAACCCAGGCTACATTGTAGTAAATCTCCTCTGTACTCTCTCTATTTTGTTGACACATTGTACGCCATACTCCAGAATTGGCTTCACCAATGCCTTGTACAATTTTAACATTACATCCCAACTTCTATACTCAATGCTCTGATTTATAAAGGCCAGCACACCAAAAGCTTTCTTTACCACCCTATCTACATGAGAGTCCACCTTCAGGGAACTATGCACAGTTATTCCTAGATCCCTCTGTTCAACTGCATTTCTCAATTTGCTACCATTTACCATGTACGTCCCATTTTGATTTGTCCTGCCAAGATGTAGCACCTCACACTTATCAGCATTAAACTCCATCTGCCATCTTTCAGCCCACACTTCCGAATGGCCGAAATCTCTCTGTAGACTTTGAAAATCTACTTCATTATCCACAACACCACCTACCTTAGTATCATCCGCATGGAGTAAATACAGCTAAAGTAATACGGCATTCCAACATGAAAAGGTTCCCCACCCCTGGGCTAACGTCTATAATTCTGTTTTCTCTCACCCACCTTTCATAAAAAGTGGCATAACATTAGCTACCCTCCAATCCACAGGAACTGATCCTGAATCTATAGAACATTAGAAAATGATCACCAATGCGTCCAAGATTTCTAGAGCCACTTCCCTAAGTACCCTGAGATGCAGACCATCAGGCCCTGGGGATTTATCAGCCTTCAGTCCCATCAGTCTGCCCAACACCATTTTCTCCGTTCCAAATGGCTTACTCCTTTCACCTTTAATTCACCTTTTTCACCTTTTTCAGTTATCTTTTTTTTTTTTAATTAATATTTTTATTAGAAGCAGTGTATAGTAGTATAAACCGTGGCATATGACATCATACATTTAATGTACATCTTCCATTTTAAATCTAACAAAAAAGGTAGAACAAGAGAGAAAGAGCGAGAAAGAGAGAAAGTGAAAGAAATAGTGATGTGTAAACCCCTAGACTAGCAGATAGTGCAGTCCAGAATGAGTAAAAGCCTATAGAAGAATAAGAAGACAAAAACAAAAAATAATAAAGGAAAAGAAAAAAGGGACCATTACGTGTTGATATACCTGCTTCATTTCTCGCCACACCCATCACCCTGTCCGTAAATCAGTTTAATTCTGAAGTTGTGTTGCACCATACTATACTTGTAATGAATCAATGAAAGGAGACCATATCTTTAAAAATTGCTCTGATTTTCCTGCTAAGACGAGTCTCATATCTTCAAGATATAGCGTCTCAGACATGCTTGTGATCCACATTTTAAGAGTTGGGGTGGGTGCATTTTTCCAAAATTTAAATATACGTTTTTTGCCATTATCAGGCCGTAAATGAGGAAACGTCTTTGAAATATTGATAACTCAGAGCAGGCTCCTGTTGTTCCAAAAATAATCAATTCTGTGTGGGGGTCCAGTTTTATTTTTAATAATTTTGAGAAGATTTCAAAGATTTCTTTCCAAACTTTATGGAGTTTTATGCAAGAGGCGAAGGAGTGTGTTATAGTTGCTTCTTGAGAAACATTTATCACAGATGGGAGATACATTTGGGAACATTTTGTTCAGTTTAGTTTTTGAGTAATATAATCTATGTAGTATTTTAAATTGGATTAGAATATGTCTTACATTAATCGAACAATTATGTACATATAAAATATATTTTTCCCATCTATCTTTGGAAATTTTTAAGGTTAATTCCTGTTCCCACTCTCTTCTAATTACATCTGATGATGGAATTTCTATATTTAGAATGACATTATACAAGTATGATATTGAATTATTTGACTCTGCGTTTCTATTCGTACCTTCATCTAATATATCTGGCAACAGAGTTTGGTATTCGTGGGTATATGTTTTCAAATAATCTTGAATTTGAAGATATCTAAAATATTGGTTACCTTTCAGACTGTATTTTAATTGTAATTTCTGAAATGATAAATGGTTTCCCATTTCGTACAAATCTCCAACCTTTTTCATTCCTAGTCTTTCCCATGAATAAACGTTTTATCCATAATAGATGGTTTGAACGGCAGATTATTAGCTATTGGCGAAAGAAGAGATAGATTTCTTAGTTTAAGAGTAAATTTTACTTGTCTCCAAATTCGTAAAGTGCTATGAACCAACCAGTGAATTACATTTTTAATATTCACTGCCCAATAATAGTAGAATAAATTGTGGAGCGCCAATCCACCGTTTCTTTGGGTTTACATAAATGTCGTCTATGAATTCTGCGTGATATATAATCCTAAATAAAATTTGTAATCTGGGAATCAAGTTTAAAAAAAATAAAATTAGGTAGATATGTCGGTATTGATTGAAATAAATAGAGAATTTGTGGGAGAAAAATCATTTTATGGCATTTATTCTGCCTAATAGAGACATCGGAAGTGTTTTCCAGATTTTAATCAGAAAGTTTAATATCTATATTACTAAAAGTCTGATCTTGACCGCTTTTGGCACACTATGCTGCGATTTCCGAGAGAACGCCGCCACCTACGGCCATCATTTTTGGCCAACTCGCTCAGAGCCCCCCTCCGCCTTTCGGGACCGGAGGATTTTTCCCATTGATGAAAGATTCCGAGAGATATTAATGTTTTTTTTTAAATTGCCATTCTCTCTGCTGCCCCTGCTGGTGGGAGGGGGAGGGACTAAAAAAACCGGAAGTGGTGTGCCTCACTCAGTCTCTGCAAGATGGAGGAAGCCTGAGGGTCATGTCTCTCTGAGCAGTGAGTAACACTGAACGCATGTCTACTCAACTGTGAGTGCCCTTAATGTGGTTCGAAAATGCTTGCAAAATGTGTCTATTGTTTCTAAAATGGTTGCTAAATGTGTCTATTGGTTTTAAAAGGCTTGCAAAACATGTCTATTGGTTCTAAAATGCTTACAAAATGTGGCTCTATTGGTTCAAAAATGCTTACAAAAATTGTCTCTATTGGTTCTGGAATGCTTGCAAAAAGTGTCTCTATTGGGTTTTAAAATGCTTGCAAAAAGTGTCTCTATTGGTTTTAAAATGCTTGCAAAAGGTGTCTCTATTGGTTCTAAAATGCTTGCAAAAGGTGTCTCTATTGGTTTAAAAATGCTTGCAAAAAGTGTCTCTATTGGTTCTAAAATGCTTGCAAAAAGTGTCTCTATTGGTTCTAAAATGCTTGCAAAATGTGTCTCTATTGGTTCTAAAATGGTTGCAGCACGGAAACAGGCCATGTCGACCCTTCTAGTCCGTGTCGAACACGTATTCTCCCCTAGTCCCATATACCTGCACTCAGACCATAACCCTCCATTCCTTTCCCGTCCATATAACTATCCAATTTATTTTTAAATGATAAAAACGAACCTGCCTCCACCACCTTCACTGGAAGCTCATACCACACAGCCACCACTCTCTGAGTAAAGAAGTTCCCCCTCATGTTACCCCTAAACTTCTGTCCCTGAATTCTCAAGTCATGTCCCCTTGTTTGAATCTTCCCTACTCTCAGTGGGAAAAGCTTATCCACGTCAACTCTGTCTATCCCTCTCATCATTTTAAAGACCTCTATCAAGTCCCCCCTTAACCTTCTGCGCTCCAAAGAATAAAGCCCTAACTTGTTCAACCTTTCTCTGTAACTTAGTTGCTGAAACACAGGCAACATTCTAGTAAATCTCCTCTGTACGCTCTCTATTTTGTTAACATCCTTCCTATAATTAGGCGACCAAAATTGTACCCCATACTCCAGAATTGGCCTCACCAATGCCTTGTACAATTTTAACATTACATCCCAACTTCTATACTCAATGCTCTGATTTAAAAAGGCCAGCACACCAAAAGCTTTCTTTACCACCCTATTTACATGAGATTCCACTTTCAGGGAACTGTGCACAGTTATTCCCAGATCCCTCTGTTCACCTGCATTCTTCAATTCCCTACCATTTACCATGTACGTCCTATTTTGGTTTGTCCTGCCAAGATGTAGCACCTCACACTTATCAGCATTAAACTCCGTCTGCCATCTTTCAGGCCACTCTTCCAACTGGCATAAATCTCTCTGTAGACTTTGAAAATCTACTTCATTATCCACAACCCCACCTATCTTAGTATCATCTGCATACTTACTAATCCAATTTACCACATCATCATCCAGATCATTGATGTACATGTCAAACAACAGTGGACCCAACACAGATCCCTGTGGCACCCCACTAGTCACTGGCCTCCAACCTGACAAACAACCATCCACCATTACTCTCTGGCATCTCCCATTCAGCCACTGTTGAATCCATCTTGCTACTCCACCATTAATACCCAACCATTGAACCTTCTTAACCAACCTTCCATGAGGAACCTTGTCAAAGGCCTTACTGAAGTCCATATATACAACATCCACTGCTTTACCCTCATCAATTTCCCGAGTAACCTCTTCAAAAAATTCAAGAAGATTAGTCAAACATGACCTTCCAGGCACAAATCCATGTTGACTGTTCCTAATCAGACCCTGTTTATCCAGATGCTTATATATATTATCTCTAAGTATCCTTTCCATTAATTTGCCCACCACTGACGTCAAACTAACAGGTCTATAATTGCTAGGTTTATTCTTAGACCCCTTTTTGAACAATGGAACAGCATGCGCAGTACGCCAATCCTCCGGCACTATTCCCGTTTCCAATGACATTTGAAATATTTCTGTCATAGCCCCTGCTATTTCTACACTAACTTCCCTCAATGTTCTAGGGAATATCCTGTCCGGACCTGGAGACTTATCCACTTTTATATTTCTCAAAAGTGTCAGTACTTCCTCTTCTTTGAATCTCATAGTTTCCATAGCTACTCTACTTGTTTCCCTTACCTCACATAATTCAATATCCTTCTCCTTGGTGAATACCGAAGAAAATAAATTGTTCAATATCTCCCCCATCTCTTTTGGCTCTGCAGATAGCTGTCCACTCTGACTCTCTAATGGACCAATTTTATCCCTCGTTATCGTTTTGCTATTAATATAGCTGTAGAAACCCTTTGGGTTTACTTTCACCTTACTTGCCAAAGCAACCTCATATCTTCTTTTAGCTTTTCTAATTTCTTTATTAAGTTCTTTTTACATTCTTTATACTCCTCAAGCACCTCATTTACTCCATGCTGCCTATAATTATTGTAGATCTCCCTCTTTTTCCGAACCAAGTGTCCAATTTCCCTTGAAAACCATGGCTCTTTCCGATTTTTACTATTTCCTTTCAATCGAACAGGGACATAAAGTTTCTGTACTCTTAAAATGTCACCTTTAAATGTACTCCATTTCTCTTCCACATCTTTCCCATAAAACAAAATGTCCCAATTTACTCCTTTTAAATCCTTTCGCATCTCCTCAAAGTTAGCCTTTCTCCAATCAAAAATCTCAACCCTAGGTCCAGTTCTGACCCTCTCCATAATTATGTTGAAACTAATGGTATTGTGATCACTGGTCCCGAACTGTTCCCCAACGCATACCTCTGCCACCTGACCCGTCTCATTTCCTAACAGGAGGTCCAGCACCGCCCCTTCTCTAGTAGGTACTTCTATGTATTGCTGCAAAAAACTATCCTGCACACATTTTACAAACTCCAACCCATCCAGCCCATTTACAGAATGTGTTTCCCAGTCTATGTGTGGAAAATTGAAATCTCCCACAATCACTACCTTGTGCTTACTACTAATATCTGCAATCTCCTTACATATTTGCTCTTCCAATTCTCGCTCCCCATTTGGCGGTCTATAAGTGTTGCTACCGCTTTCCCATTTCTCAGTTCCACCCAAATAGCCTCCCTAGACGAGCCCTCTAATGTATCCTGCCAAAGCACTGCTGTAATATCTTCCCTGATAAGCAATGCAACACCTCCACCTCTTGCCCCTCCAATTCTATCACACCTGAAGCAACGAAAACCTGGAATATTTAGTTTCCAATCACAGCCCTCCTGCAACCATGTTTCACTGATCGCCACAACATCATACTTCCAGGTGTCAATCCAGGCTCTAAGTTCATCCACCTTTCTTACAATGCTCCTAGCATTAAAATATACACATTTAAGAAACCCACCCTCTATTATTCTGTTTATTGTCTTTTTCTTCTCTCTCCCCTACTATTGGTTCTAACGCATGGAAAAAGTGTGTCTATTAGTTCTAAAATGCTTGCAAAAAGTGTCTATTGGTTCTAAAATGCTAGCAAAAAAGTGTCTCTATTGGTTCTAAAATGCTTGCAAAAAGTGTCTCTATTGGTTCTAAAATGCTTGCAAAAAGTGTCTCTATTGGTTCTAAAATGCTTGCAAAAAGTGTCTCTATTGGTTCTAAAATGGTTGGAAAAGGTGTCTCTATTTGGTTCTAAAATGCTTGCAAAAAGTGTCTTGGTTCTAACATGCTTGCAAAAAGTGTCTCTATTGGTTCTAAAATGCTTGCAAAGTGTCTCTATTGGTTCTAAAATGCTTGCAAAAAGTGTCTATTGGTTCTAACGCATGGAAAAAGTGTATCTATTAGTTCTAAAATGCTTGCTAAAATTGTCTCTATTGGTTCTAACATGCTTGGAAAAAGTGTCTATTGGATCTAACATGCAAAAAGTGTCTATTGGTTCTAAAATGCGTGCAAAAAGTGTCTATTGGTTCTAAAATGCTTGCAAAAAGTGTCTATTGGTTATAACATGCTTGCAAAAAGTGTCTATTGGTTCTAACATGCAAAAAGTGTCTATTGGTTCTAAAATGCTTGCAAAAAGTGTCTATTGGTTCTAAAATGCTTTCAAAAAGTGTCCCTTGGTTCTAAAATGCTTGCAAAAAGTGTCTCCATTCGTTGTAAAATGGCTCCATAAAGTGTGTTTATTGGTTCTAAAATGCTTGCAGAAATTGACTCTTGGTTCTAAAATGCTTGCAGAAAGTGTCTCTATTGGTTCTAAAGCTTGCAAAAAGTGTCTATTGATTCTAAAATGCTTGCAAAAAGTGTCTATTGGCTGTTGTTGTGGTGGCAACTGCTTTGAAAGGCTGCACTGCAAAAATAAATGGCTGTTGGTGGTGGTGGTAACTGCTTTAAAAGTGTCTATTGGTTCTACCGTGCTTGCAAAAAGTGTCTATTGGTTCTAAAATGCTTGCAAAAAGTGTCTATTGGTTCTAAAATGCTTACAAAATGTGTCTCTATTGGTTCTAAAATGCTTTCAAAAATTGTCTCTATTGGTTCTATAATGCTTGCAAAAAGTCTCTATTGGTTTTATAATGCTTTCAAAAAGTGTCTATTGGTTTTAAAATGCTTGCAAAAAGTGTCTCTATTGGTTTTAAAATGCTTACAAAAAGTGTCTCTATTGGTTTTTAAATGCTTGCAAAAAGTGTCTCTATTGGTTCTAAAATGCTTGCAAAAAGTGTCTATTGGTTCTAAAATGATTGCAGAAATTGTCTCTTGGTTCTAAAATGCTTGCAGAAAGTGTCTATTGGTTCTAAAGCTTGCAAAAAGTGTCTATTGATTCTAAAATGCTTGCAAAAAGTGTCTATTGGCTGTTGTTGTGGTGGCAACTGCTTTGAAAGGCTGCACTGCAAAAAAAATGACTGTTGTTGGTAGTGGTAACTGCTTTTAAATGGCTGCACTGGGGAACAAATGGCTATTGTTGGTGGTGGTAACCACTTTTAAATGGCTGCACTGGAAAAAAAGTGGCCGTTGGTGGTGGTATCTGCTTTGAAAGGATGCATTGCAAAAAAAAAGGCTGATGTTGGTAGAGGTAACTGCTTTGAAAGGCTGCACTGCAACAAAAAAAAACGGCAGTTGGTGGTGGTAACTGCATTGAAAGGCTGCACTACAAAATACATGGCTGTTGGTGGTGGTAACTGCTTTAAATGGCTGCACTGCAAAAAAATGGGTGTTGTTGATGGTGGTGACTGCTTTAAAAGTTTCTATTGGTTCTAACATGCTTGCAAAAAGTGTCTATTGGTTCTAAAATGCTTACAAAATGTGTCTCTATTGGTTCTAAAATGCTTACAAAAATTGTCTCTTGGTTCTAGAATGCTTGCAAAAAGTGTCTCTATTGGTTTCAAAATGCTTGCAAAAAGTGTCTCTTGGTTTTAAAATGCTTGCAAAAAGTGTCTATGGGTTTTAAAATGCTTGCAGAAAGTGTCTCTATTGGTTCTAAAGATTGCAAAGAGTGCCTATTGGTTCTAAAATGCTTGCAAAAAGCGTCTATTTGCTGTTGTTGTGGTGGTAACTGCTTTGAAAGGCTGCACTACAAAATAAATGGCTGTTGGTGGTGGTAACTGCTTTTAAATGGCTGCACTGCAAAAAAAATGGCTGTTGTTGGTGGTGGTAACCGCTTTTAAATAGCAGCACTGGAAAACAAAATGGCTGTTGTTGGTGGTGGTAACTGTTTTAAAGTGTCTATTGGTTCTAACATGTTTGCAAAAAGTGTCTATTGGTTCTAAAATGCTTGCAAAGATTAGTTCTAAAATGCTTGCAAAAAGAGTCTCTTTTGGTTCTAAATTGCTTGCAAAAAATATCTATTGGTTCTAAAATGCTTGCAAAAAGTGTCTATTGGTTCTAAAATGCTTGCAAAAATTAGTTCTAAAATGCTTGCAAAAAGTCTCTCTTTTGGTTCTAAATTGCTTGCAAAAAATGTCTATTGGTTTTAAAATGCTTGCAAAAAGTGTCTATTGGTTCTAAAATGCTTGCAAAAAGTGTCTCTATTGGTTCTAAAATGCTTGCAATATTTTTCTCTACTGGTTCTAAAATGCTTGCAAAATGTGTCTCTACTGGTTCTAAAATGCTTGCAAAAAGTGTCTCTATTGGTTCTAAAATGCTTGCAAAAAGTGTCTATTGGTTCTAACGCATAGAAAAAGTGTGTCTATTAGTTCTAAAATGCTTGCAAAAAGTGTCTCTATTGGTTCTAACATGCTTGCAAAAAGTGTCTATTGGTTCTAACATGCAAAAAGTGTCTATTGGTTCTAAAATGCCTGCAAAAAGTGTCTATTGGTTTTAACATGCATGGAAAAAGTGTGTCTATTAGTTCTAAAATGCTTGCAAAAAGTGTCTATTGGTTCTAACATGCTTGCAAAAATGTCTATTGGTTCTAAAATGCTTGCAAAAAGTGTCTATTGGTTCTAAAATGCTTTTTAAAAGTGTCCCTTGATTATAAAATGCTTGCAAAAAGTGTGTCTATTGGTTCTAAAATGCTTGCAGAAATTGTCTCTTGGTTCTAAAATGCTTGCAGAAAGTGTCTCTATTGGTTCTAAAGCTTGCAAAAAGTGTCTATTGATTCTAAAATGCTTGCAAAAAGTGTCTATTGGCTGTTGTTGTGGTGGCAACTGCTTTGAAAGGCTGCACTGCAAAAAAAATGGCTGTTGTTGTTGGTGGTGGTAACTGCTTTTAAATGGCTGCACTGGGGAAAAAATGGCTGTTGTTCGTGGTGGTAACCACTTTTAAATGGCTGCACTGGAAAAAAAAGTGGCCGTTGTTGCTGGTGGTATCTGCTTTGAAAGGATGCATTGCAAAAAAAAGGCTGATGTTGGTAGAGGCAACTGCTTTGAAAGGCTGCACTGCAAAAAAAACGGCAGTTGGTGGTGGTAACTGCATTGAAAGGCTGCACTGCAAAAAAAATGGCTGTTGTTGGTGGTGGTAACTGCTTTGAAAGGTTGCACTGCAAAAAAAACTGGCTGTTGTTGGTGGTGGTAACTGCTTTAAAAGTGTCTATTGGTTCTACCATGCTTGCAAAAAATGTCTATTGGTTCTAAAATGCTTGCAAAAATTAGTTCTAAAATGCTTGCAAAAAGAGTCTCTTTTGGTTCTAAAATGCTTGCAAAAAGTGTCTCTATTGGTTCTAAAATGGTTCCATAAAGTGTGTCTATTGGTTCTAAAATTCTTGCAGAAATTGTCTCTTGGTTCTAAAATGCTTGCAGAAAGTGTCTATTGGTTCTAAAGCTTGCAAAAAGTGTCTATTGATTCTAAAATGCTTGCAAAAAGTGTCTATTTGCTGTTGTTGTGGTGGCAACTGCTTTGAAAGGCTGCACTGCAAAAAAAAATGGCTGTTGTTGGTGGTGGTAACTGCTTTTAAATGGCTGCACTGGGGAAAAAATGGCTGTTGTTGGTGGTGGTAACCACTTTTAAATGGCTGCACTGGAAAAAAAGTGGCCGTTGGTGGTGGTATCTGCTTTGAAAGGATGCATTGCAAAAAAAAAGGCTGATGTTGGTAGAGGCAACTGCTTTGAAAGGCTGCACTGCAAAAAAAAACGGCAGTTGGTGGTGGTAACTGCATTGAAAGGCTGCACTGCAAAAAAAATGGCTGTTGTTGGTGGTGGTAACTGCTTTGAAAGGTTGCACTGCAAAAAAAACTGGCTGTTGTTGGTGGTGGTAACTGCTTTAAAAGTGTCTATTGGTTCTACCATGCTTGCAAAAAATGTCTATTGGTTCTAAAATGCTTGCAAAAATTAGTTCTAAAATGCTTGCAAAAAGAGTCTCTTTTGGTTCTAAAATGCTTGCAAAAAGTGTCTCTATTGGTTCTAAAATGGTTCCATAAAGTGTGTCTATTGGTTCTAAAATGCTTGCAGAAATTGTCTCTTGGTTCTAAAATGCTTGCAGAAAGTGTCTATTGGTTCTAAAGCTTGCAAAAAGTCTCTATTGATTCTAAAATGCTTGCAAAAAGTGTCTATTTGCTGTTGTTGTGGTGGCAACTGCTTTGAAAGGCTGCACTGCAAAAAAAAATGGCTGTTGTTGGTGGTGGTAACTGCTTTTAAATGGCTGCATTGGGGAAAAAATGGCTGTTGTTGGTGGTGATAACCACTTTTAAATGGCTGCACTGGAAAAAAAGTGGCCGTTGGTGGTGGTTTCTGCTTTGAAAGGATGCATTGCAAAAAAAAAAAGGCTGATGTTGGCAGTTGTACAGGGTCTTGGTGAGACCACACCTGGAGTATTGCGTACAGTTTTGGTCTCCAAACCTGAGGAAGGACATTATTGCCATAGAGGGAGTGCAGAGAAGGTTCACCAGACTGATTCCTGGGATGTCAGGACTGTCTTATGAAGAAAGACTGGATAGACTTGGTTTATACTCTCTAGAATTTAGGAGATTGAGAGGGGATCTTATAGAAACTTACAAAATTCTTAAGGGGTTGGACAGGCTAGATGCAGGAAGATTGCTCCCGATGTTGGGGAAGTCCAGGACAAGGGGTCACAGCTTAAGGATAAGGGGGAAATCCTTTAAAACCGAGATGAGAAGAACTTTTTTCACACAGAGAGTGGTGAATCTCTGGAACTCCCTGCCACAGAGGGTAGTCGAGGCCAGTTCATTGGCTATATTTAAGAGGGAGTTAGATGTGGCCCTTGTGGCTAAGGGGATCAGAGGGTATGGAGAGAAGGCAGGTACGGGATACTGAGTTGGATGATCAGCCATGATCATATTGAATGGCGGTGCAGGCTCGAAGGGCCGAATGGCCTACTCCTGCACCTAATTTCTATGTTTCTATGTTTCTATGTAGAGGTAACTGCTTTGAAAGGCTGCACTGCAAAAAAAAACGGCAGTTGGTGGTGGTAACTACATTGAAAGGCTGCACTGCAAAAAAAATGGCTGTTGTTGGTGGTGGTAACTGCTTTGAAAGGTTGCACTGCAAAAAAAACTGGCTGTTGTTGGTGGTGGTAACTGCTTTAAAAGTGTCTATTGGTTCTACCATGCTTGCAAAAAATGTCTATTGGTTCTAAAATGCTTGCAAAAATTAGTTCTAAAATGCTTGCAAAAAGAGTCTCTTTTGGTTCTAAAATGCTTGCAAAAAGTGTCTATTGGTTCTAAAATGGTTCCATAAAGTGTCTCTATTGGTTCTAAAATGCTAGCAGAAATTGTCTTTTGGTTCTAAAATGCTTGCAAAAAGCGTCTATTGGCTGTTGTTATGGTGGTAACTGCTTTGAAAGGCTGCACTACAAAATACATGGCTGTTGGTGGTGGTAACTGTTTTAAATGGCTGCACTGCAAAAAAAATGGGTGTTGTTGATGGTGGTGACTGCTTTAAAAGTTTCTATTGGTTCTAACATGCTTGCAAAAAGTGTCTATTGGTTCTAAAATGCTTACAAAATGTGTCTCTATTGGTTCTAAAATGCTTACAAAAATTGTCTCTATTGGTTCTAGAATGCTTGCAAAAAGTGTCTCTATTGGTTTCAAAATGCTTGCAAAAAGTGTCTCTTGGTTTTAAAATGCTTGCAAAAAGTGTCTATGGGTTTTAAAATGCTTGCAGAAAGTGTCTCTATTGGTTCTAAAGATTGCAAAGAGTGTCTATTGGTTCTAAAATGCTTGCAAAAAGCGTCTATTTGCTGTTGTTGTGGTGGTAACTGCTTTGAAAGGCTGCACTACAAAATAAATGGCTGTTGGTGGTGGTCACTGCTTTTAAATGGCTGCACTGCAAAAAAAAATGCGTTGTTGGTGGTGGTAACCGCTTTTAAATAGCAGCACTGGAAAACAAAATGGCTGTTGTTGGTGGTGGTAACTGCTTTAAAAGTGTCTATTGGTTCTAACATGTTTGCAAAAAGTGTCTATTGGTTCTAAAATGGTTCCATAAAGTGTCTCTATTGGTTCTAAAATGCTAGCAGAAATTGTCTTTTGGTTCTAAAATGCTTGCAAAAAGCGTCTATTGGCTGTTGTTATGGTGGTAACTGCTTTGAAAGGCTGCACTACAAAATACATGGCTGTTGGTGGTGGTAACTGTTTTAAATGGCTGCACTGCAAAAAAAAATGGGTGTTGTTGATGATGGTGACTGCTTTAAAAGTTTCTATTGGTTCTAACATGCTTGCAAAAAGTGTCTATTGGTTCTAAAATGCTTACAAAATGTGTCTCTATTGGTTCTAAAATGCTTACAAAAATTGTCTCTATTGGTTCTAGAATGCTTGCAAAAAGTGTCTCTATTGGTTTCAAAATGCTTGCAAAAAGTGTCTCTTGGTTTTAAAATGCTTGCAAAAAGTGTCTATGGGTTTTAAAATGCTTGCAGAAAGTGTCTCTATTGGTTCTAAAGATTGCAAAGAGTGTCTATTGGTTCTAAAATGCTTGCAAAAAGCGTCTATTTGCTGTTGTTGTGGTGGTAACTGCTTTGAAAGGCTGCACTACAAAATAAATGGCTGTTGGTGGTGGTCACTGCTTTTAAATGGCTGCACTGCAAAAAAAATGCGTTGTTGGTGGTGGTAACCGCTTTTAAATAGCAGCACTGGAAAACAAAATGGCTGTTGTTGGTGGTGGTAACTGCTTTAAAAGTGTCTATTGGTTCTAACATGTTTGCAAAAAGTGTCTATTGGTTCTAAAATGCTTGCAAAGATTAGTTCTAAAATGCTTGCAAAAATAGTCTCTTTTGGTTCTAAATTGCTTGCAAAAAATATCTATTGGTTCTAAAATGCTTGCAAAAAGTGTCTATTGGTTCTAAAATGGTTCCATAAAGTGTCTCTATTGGTTCTAAAATGCTAGCAGAAATTGTCTTTTGGTTCTAAAATGCTTGCAAAAAGCGTCTATTGGCTGTTGTTATGGTGGTAACTGCTTTGAAAGGCTGCACTACAAAATACATGGCTGTTGGTGGTGGTAACTGTTTTAAATGGCTGCACTGCAAACAAAATGGGTGTTGTTGATGGTGGTGACTGCTTTAAAAGTTTCTATTGGTTCTAACATGCTTGCAAAAAGTGTCTATTGGTTCTAAAATGCTTACAAAATGTGTCTCTATTGGTTCTAAAATGCTTACAAAAATTGTCTCTATTGGTTCTAGAATGCTTGCAAAAAGTGTCTCTATTGGTTTCAAAATGCTTGCAAAAAGTGTCTCTTGGTTTTAAAATGCTTGCAAAAAGTGTCTATGGGTTTTAAAATGCTTGCAGAAAGTGTCTCTATTGGTTCTAAAGATTGCAAAGAGTGTCTATTGGTTCTAAAATGCTTGCAAAAAGCGTCTATTTGCTGTTGTTGTGGTGGTAACTGCTTTGAAAGGCTGCACTACAAAATAAATGGCTGTTGGTGGTGGTCACTGCTTTTAAATGGCTGCACTGCAAAAAAAATGCGTTGTTGGTGGTGGTAACCGCTTTTAAATAGCAGCACTGGAAAACAAAATGGCTGTTGTTGGTGGTGGTAACTGCTTTAAAAGTGTCTATTGGTTCTAACATGTTTGCAAAAAGTGTCTATTGGTTCTAAAATGCTTGCAAAGATTAGTTCTAAAATGCTTGCAAAAAGAGTCTCTTTTGGTTCTAAATTGCTTGCAAAAAATATCTATTGGTTCTAAAATGCTTGCAAAAAGTGTCTATTGGTTCTAAAATGCTTGCAAAAATTAGTTCTAAAATGCTTGCAAAAAGAGTCTCTTTTGGTTCTAAATTGCTTGCAAAAAATGTCTATTGGTTTTTAAATGCTTGCAAAAAGTGTCTATTGGTTCTAAAATGCTTGCAAAAAGTGTCTCTATTGGTTCTAAAATGCTTGCAATATTTGTCTCTACTGGTTCTAAAATGCTTGCAAAATGTGTCTCTACTGGTTCTAAAATGCTTGCAAAAAGTGTCTCTATTGGTTCTAAAATGCTTGCAAAACGTGTCTATTGGTTCTAACGCATAGAAAAAGTGTGTCTATTAGTTCTAAAATGCTTTCAAAAAGTGTCTCTATTGGTTCTAACATGCTTGCAAAAAGTGTCTATTGGTTCTAACATGCAAAAAGTGTCTATTGGTTCTAAAATGCCTGCAAAAAGTGTCTATTGGTTTTAACATGCATGGAAAAAGTGTGTCTATTAGTTCTAAAATGCTTGCAAAAAGTGTCTATTGGTTCTAACATGCTTGCAAAAATGTCTATTGGTTCTAAAATGCTTGCAAAAAGTGTCTATTGGTTCTAAAATGCTTGCAAAAAGTGTCTATTGGTTCTAAAATGCGAGCAAAAAGTCTCTATTGGTTCTAAAATGCTTGCAAAAAGTGACTATTGGTTCTAAAATGCAAAATGTCTCTATTGGTTCTGAAATGGTTGCAAAAAGTGTCTCTATATGGTTTTAAAATGCATGCAAAATGTATCTCTATTGGTTCTAAAATGCTTGCAAAAAGTGTCTATTGGTTCTAACGCTTGGAAAAAGTTTGTCTATTAGTTCTAAAATGCTTGCAAAAAGTGTCTCTATTGGTTCTAACATGCTTGCAAAACGTGTCTATTGGTTCTAACATGCAAAAAGTGTCTATTGGTTCTAAAATGCTTGCAAAAAGTGTCTATTTGTTCTAACATGCATGGAAAAAGTGTGTCTATTAGTTCAAAAATGCTTGCAAAAAGTGTCTATTGGTTCTAACATGCTTTTAAATGGCTGCACTGCAAAGAAAATGCGTTGTTGGTGGTGGTAACCGCTTTTAAATAGCAGCACTGGAAAACAAAATGGCTGTTGTTGGTGGTGGTAACTGCTTTAAAAGTGTCTATTGGTTCTAACATGTTTGCAAAAAGTGTCTATTGGTTCTAAAATGCTTGCAAAGATTAGTTATAAAATGCTTGCAAAAAGAGTCTCTTTTGGTTCTAAATTGCTTGCAAAAAATATCTATTGGTTCTAAAATGCTTGCAAAAAGTGTCTATTGGTTCTAAAATGCTTGCAAAAATTAGTTCTAAAATGCTTGCAAAAAGAGTCTCTTTTGGTTCTAAATTGCTTGCAAAAATGTCTATTGGTTTTAAAATGCTTGCAAAAAGTGTCTATTGGTTCTAAAATGCTTGCAAAAAGTGTCTCTATTGGTTCTAAAATGCTTGCAATATTTGTCTCTACTGGTTCTAAAATGCTTGCAAAATGTGTCTATTGGTTCAAAAATGCGAGCAAAAAGTCTCTATTGGTTCTAAAATGCTTGCAAAAAGTGACTATTGGTTCTAAAATGCAAAATGTGTCTCTATTGGTTCTGAAATGGTTGCAAAAAGTGTCTCTATATGGTTCTAAAATGCATGCAAAAAGTATCTCTATTGGTTCTAAAATGCTTGCAAAAAGTGTCTATTGGTTCTAACGCTTCGAAAAAGTTTGTCTATTAGTTCTAAAATGCTTGCAAAAAGTGTCTCTATTGTTTCTAACATGCTTGCAAAAAGTGTCTATTGGTTCTAACATGCAAAAAGTGTCTATTGGTTCTAAAATGCTTGCAAAAAGTGTCTATTATTTCTAAAATGCTTGCAAAAAGTGTCTATTTGTTCTAACATGCATGGAAAAAGTGTGTCTATTAGTTCAAAAATGCTTGCAAAAAGTGTCTATTGGTTCTAACATGCTTGCAAAAAGTGTCTATTGGTTCTAACATGCAAAAAGTGTCTATTGGTTCTAAAATGCTTGCAAAAAGTGTCTATTTGTTCTAACATGCATGGAAAAAGTGTGTCTATTAGTTCAAAAATGCTTGCAAAAAGTGTCTATTGGTTCTAACATGCTTGCAAAAAGTGTCTATTGGTTCTAACATGCAAAAAGTGTCTATTGGTTCTAAAATGCCTGCAAAAAGTGTCTATTGGTTTTAACATGCATGGAAAAAGTGTGTCTATTAGTTCTAAAATGCTTGCAAAAAGTGTCTATTGGTTCTAACATGCTTGCAAAAATGTCTATTGGTTCTAAAATGCTTGCAAAAAGTGTCTATTGGTTCTAAAATGCTTGCAAAAAGTGTCTATTGGTTCTAAAATGCGAGCAAAAAGTCTCTATTGGTTCTAAAATGCTTGCAAAAAGTGACTATTGGTTCTAAAATGCAAAATGTGTCTCTATTGGTTCTGAAATGGTTGCAAAAAGTGTCTCTATATGGTTTTAAAATGCATGCAAAAAGTATCTCTATTGGTTCTAAAATGCTTGCAAAAAGTGTCTATTGGTTCTAACGCTTGGAAAAAGTTTGTCTATTAGTTCTAAAATGCTTGCAAAAAGTGTCTCTATTGGTTCTAACATGCTTGCAAAACGTGTCTATTGGTTCTAACATGCAAAAAGTGTCTATTGGTTCTAAAATGCTTGCAAAAAGTGTCTATTTGTTCTAACATGCATGGAAAAAGTGTGTCTATTAGTTCAAAAATGCTTGCAAAAAGTGTCTATTGGTTCTAACATGCTTTTAAATGGCTGCACTGCAAAGAAAATGCGTTGTTGGTGGTGGTAACCGCTTTTAAATAGCAGCACTGGAAAACAAAATGGCTGTTGTTGGTGGTATTAACTGCTTTAAAAGTGTCTATTGGTTCTAACATGTTTGCAAAAAGTGTCTATTGGTTCTAAAATGCTTGCAAAGATTAGTTATAAAATGCTTGCAAAAAGAGTCTCTTTTGGTTCTAAATTGCTTGCAAAAAATATCTATTGGTTCTAAAATGCTTGCAAAAAGTGTCTATTGGTTCTAAAATGCTTGCAAAAATTAGTTCTAAAATGCTTGCAAAAAGAGTCTCTTTTGGTTCTAAATTGCTTGCAAAAATGTCTATTGGTTTTAAAATGCTTGCAAAAAGTGTCTCTATTGGTTCTAAAATGCTTGCAATATTTGTCTCTACTGGTTCTAAAATGCTTGCAAAATGTGTCTATTGGTTCTAAAATGCGAGCAAAAAGTCTCTATTGGTTCTAAAATGCTTGCAAAAGGTGACTATTGGTTCTAAAATGCAAAATGTGTCTCTATGGGTTCTGAAATGGTTGCAAAAAGTGTCTCTATATGGTTCTAAAATGCATGCAAAAAGTATCTCTATTGGTTCTAAAATGCTTGCAAAAAGTGTCTATTGGTTCTAACGCTTGGAAAAAGTTTGTCTATTAGTTCTAAAATGCTTGCAAAAAGTGTCTCTATTGTTTCTAACATGCTTGCAAAAAGTGTCTATTGGTTCTAACACGCAAAAAGTGTCTATTGGTTCTAAAATGCTTGCAAAAAGTGTCTATTGGTTCTAAAATGCTTGCAAAAAGTGTCTATTTGTTCTAACATGCATGGAAAAAGTGTGTCTATTAGTTCAAAAATGCTTGCAAAAAGTGTCTATTGGTTCTAACATGCTTGCAAAAAGTGTCTATTGGTTCTAACATACAAAAAGTGTCTATTGGTTCTAAAATGCTTGCAAAAAGTGTCTATTTGTTCTAACATGCATGGAAAAAGTGTGTCTATTAGTTCAAAAATGCTTGCAAAAAGTGTCTATTGGTTCTAACATGCTTGCAAAAAGTGTCTATTGGTTCTAACATGCAAAAAGTGTCTATTGGTTCTAAAATGCCTGCAAAAAGTGTCTATTGGTTTTAACATGCATGGAAAAAGTGTGTCTATTAGTTCTAAAATGCTTGCAAAAAGTGTCTATTGGTTCTAACATGCTTGCAAAAATGTCTATTGGTTCTAAAATGCTTGCAAAAAGTGTCTATTGGTTCTAAAATGCTTGCAAAAAGTGTCTATTGGTTCTAAAATGCGAGCAAAAAGTCTCTATTGGTTCTAAAATGCTTGCAAAAAGTGACTATTGGTTCTAAAATGCAAAATGTGTCTCTATTGGTTCTGAAATGGTTGCAAAAAGTGTCTCTATATGGTTTTAAAATGCATGCAAAAAGTATCTCTATTGGTTCTAAAATGCTTGCAAAAAGTGTCTATTGGTTCTAACGCTTGGAAAAAGTTTGTCTATTAGTTCTAAAATGCTTGCAAAAAGTGTCTCTATTGGTTCTAACATGCTTGCAAAACGTGTCTATTGGTTCTAACATGCAAAAAGTGTCTATTGGTTCTAAAATGCTTGCAAAAAGTGTCTATTTGTTCTAACATGCATGGAAAAAGTGTGTCTATTAGTTCAAAAATGCTTGCAAAAAGTGTCTATTGGTTCTAACATGCTTTTAAATGGCTGCACTGCAAAGAAAATGCGTTGTTGGTGGTGGTAACCGCTTTTAAATAGCAGCACTGGAAAACAAAATGGCTGTTGTTGGTGGTATTAACTGCTTTAAAAAGTGTCTATTGGTTCTAACATGTTTGCAAAAAGTGTCTATTGGTTCTAAAATGCTTGCAAAGATTAGTTATAAAATGCTTGCAAAAAGAGTCTCTTTTGGTTCTAAATTGCTTGCAAAAAATATCTATTGGTTCTAAAATGCTTGCAAAAAGTGTCTATTGGTTCTAAAATGCTTGCAAAAATTATTTCTAAAATGATTGCAAAAAGAGTCTCTTTGGTTCTAAATTGCTTGCAAAAATGTCTATTGGTTTTAAAATGCTTGCAAAAAGTGTCTCTATTGGTTCTAAAATGCTTGCAATATTTGTCTCTACTGGTTCTAAAATGCTTGCAAAATGTGTCTATTGGTTCTAAAATGCGAGCAAAAAGTCTCTATTGGTTCTAAAATGCTTGCAAAAGGTGACTATTGGTTCTAAAATGCAAAATGTGTCTCTATTGGTTCTGAAATGGTTGCAAAAAGTGTCTCTATATGGTTCTAAAATGCATGCAAAAAGTATCTCTATTGGTTCTAAAATGCTTGCAAAAAGTGTCTATTGGTTCTAACGCTTGGAAAAAGTTTGTCTATTAGTTCTAAAATGCTTGCAAAAAGTGTCTCTATTGTTTCTAACATGCTTGCAAAAAGTGTCTATTGGTTCTAACACGCAAAAAGTGTCTATTGGTTCTAAAATGCTTGCAAAAAGTGTCTATTGGTTCTAAAATGCTTGCAAAAAGTGTCTATTTGTTCTAACATGCATGGAAAAAGTGTGTCTATTAGTTCAAAAATGCTTGCAAAAAGTGTCTATTGGTTCTAACATGCTTGCAAAAAGTGTCTATTGGTTCTAACATGCAAAAAGTGTCTATTGGTTCTAAAATTCTTTCAAAAAGTGTCTATTGGTTCTAAAATGCTTTCAAAAAATGTCCCTTGGTTCTAAAATGCTTGCAAAAAGTGTCTCTATTAGTTCTAAAATGGTTCCATAAAGTGTGTCTATTGTTTCTAAAATGCTTGCAGAAATTGTCTCTTGGTTCTAAAATGCATGCAGAAAGTGTCGCTATTGGTTCTAAAGCTTGCAAAAAGTGTCTATTGATTCTCAAATGCTTGCAAAAAGTGTCTATTGGCTGTTGTTGTGGTGGCAACTGCTTCGAAAGGCTGCATGGCAAAAAAAATGGCACTTGGTGGTGGTAACTGCTTTTAAATGGCTGCACTGAGGTAAATATGGCTGTTGTTGGTGGTGGTAACCACTTTTAAATGGCTGCACTGGAAAAAACGTGGCCGTTGTTGGTGGTGGTATCTGCTTTGAAAGGATGCATTGCACAAAAAATGGCTGTTGGTAGAGGTAACTGCTTTGTAAGGCTGCACTGCAAAAAAAAACGGCAGTTGGTGGTGGTAACTGCTTTGAAAGGCTGCACTGCAAAAAACATGGCTGTTGTTGGTGGTGGTAACTGCTTTGAAAGGTTGCACTGCAAAAAACATGGCTGTTGTTGGTGGTGGTAACTGCTTTGAAAGGTTGCACTGCAAATAAACTGGCTGTTGTTGGTGGTGGTAACTGCTTTAAAAGTGTCTATTGGTTCTACCATGCTTGCAAAAAGTATCTCAATTGGTTCTAACATGCAAAAAGTGTATCTATTGGTTCTAAAATGCTTGCAAAAAGTGTCTATTGGTTCTACAATGCTTGCAAAAAGTGTCTATTGGTTCTAAAATGCTTGCAAAAATTAGTTCTAAAATGCTTGCAAAAAGTCTCTTTTGGTTCTAAAATGGTTCCATAAAGTGTCTCTATTGGTTCTAAAATGCTTGCAGATATTGTCTTTTGGTTTTAAAAGCTTGCAAAAAGCGTCTATTGGCTGTTGTTATGGTGGTACCTGCTTTGAAAGGCTGCACTGCAAGATAAATGGTTGTTGGTTGTGGTAACTGCTTTTAAATGGCTGCACTGCTGCAAAAAATGGCTGTTGCTGGTGGTGGTAACTGCTTTGAAAGGTTGCACTGCAAAAAAACTGGCTGCTGTTGGTGGTGGTAACTCCTTTGAAAGGCTGCACTGCAAAAAAATGTTTGTTGTTGGTGGTGGTGACTGCTTTAAAAATGTCTATTGTTTCTAACATGCTTGCAAATAGTGTCTCTATTGGTTCCAAAATGCTTGCAAAAAGTGTCTATTGGTTCTAAAATGCTTGCAAAAAGTGTGTCTATTGGTTCTAAAATGCTTGCAAAAAGTATCTCAATTGGTTCTAACATGCTTGCAAAAAGTGTCGATTGGTTCTAAAATGCTTGCAAAAAGTGTCTATTGGTTCTAAAATGCTTGCAAAAAGTGTCTATTGGTTCTAAAATGCTTGCAAAAATTAGTTCTAAAATGCTTGCAAAAATAGTTTCTTTTGGTTCTAAAATGCTTGCAAAAAGTGTCTCTATTGGTTCTAAAATGGTTCCATAAAGTGTCTCTATTGGTTCTAAAATGCTTGCAGAAATTGTCTCTTGGTTCTAAAATGCATGCAGAAAGTGTCGCTATTGGTTCTAAAGCTTGCAAAAAGTGTCTATTGATTCTCAAATGTTTGCAAAAAGTGTCTATTGGCTGTTGTTGTGGTGGCAACTGCTTCGAAAGGCTGCACTGCAAAAAACATGGCACTTGGTGGTGGTAACTGCTTTTAAATGGCTGCACTGAGGAAAAAATGGCTGTTGTTGGTGGTGGTAACCACTTTTAAATGGCTGCACTGGAAAAAACGTGGCCGTTGTTGGTGGTGGTAACTGCTTTGAAGGGCTACACTGCAAAAAAATGTTTGTTGTTGGTGGTGGTGACTGCTTTAAAAATGTCTATTGTTTCTAACATGCTTGCAAAGTGTCTCTATTGGTTCCAAAATGCTTGCAAAAAGTGTCTATTGGTTCTAAAATGCTTGCAAAAAGTGTGTCTATTGGTTCTAAAATGCTTGCAAAAAGTATCTCAATTGGTTCTAACATGCTTGCAAAAAGTGTCGATTGGTTCTAAAATGCTTGCAAAAAGTGTCTATTGGTTCTAAAATGCTTGCAAAAAGTGTCTATTGGTTCTAAAATGCTTGCAAAAATTAGTTCTAAAATGCTTGCAAAAATAGTTTCTTTTGGTTCTAAAATGCTTGCAAAAAGTGTCTCTATTGGTTCTAAAATGGTTCCATAAAGTGTCTCTATTGGTTCTAAAATGCTTGCAGAAATTGTCTCTTGGTTCTAAAATGCATGCAGAAAGTGTCGCTATTGGTTCTAAAGCTTGCAAAAAGTGTCTATTGATTCTCAAATGCTTGCAAAAAGTGTCTATTGGCTGTTGTTGTGGTGGCAACTGCTTCGAAAGGCTGCACTGCAAAAAAAATGGCACTTGGTGGTGGTAACTGCTTTTAAATGGCTGCACTGAGGAAAAAATGGCTGTTGTTGGTGGTGGTAACCACTTTTAAATGGCTGCACTGGAAAAAACGTGGCCGTTGTTGGTGGTGGTATCTGCTTTGAAAGGATGCATTGCACAAAAAATGGCTGTTGGTGGTGGTAACTGCTTTGAAAGGCTGCACTGCAAAAAACATGGCTGTTGTTGGTGGTGGTAACTGCTTTGAAAGGTTGCACTGCAAAAAAACTGGCTGTTGTTGGTGGTGGTAACTGCTTTAAAAGTGTCTATTGGTTCTACCATGCTTGCAAAAAGTATCTCAATTGGTTCTAACATGCAAAAAGTGTATCTATTGGTTCTAAAATGCTTGCAAAAAGTGTCTATTGGTTCTAAAATGCTTGCAAAAAGTGTCTATTGGTTCTAAAATGCTTGCAAACATTAGTTCTAAAATGCTTGCAAAAAGTCTCTTTTGGTTCTAAAATGGTTCCATAAAGTGTCTCTATTGGTTCTAAAATGCTTGCAGATATTGTCTTTTGGTTTTAAAAGCTTGCAAAAAGCGTCTATTGGCTGTTGTTATGGTGGTACCTGCTTTGAAAGGCTGCACTGCAAGATAAATGGTTGTTGGTTGTGGTAACTGCTTTTAAATGGCTGCACTGCTGCAAAAAATGGCTGTTGCTGGTGGTGGTAACTGCTTTGAAAGGTTGCACTGCAAAAAAACTGGCTGTTGTTGGTGGTGGTAACTCCTTTGAAAGGCTGCACTGTAAAACAAAATGGCTGTTGTTGGTGGTGGTAACTGCTTTGAAGGGCTGCACTGCAAAAAAATGTTTGTTGTTGGTGGTGGTGACTGCTTTAAAAATGTCTATTGTTTCTAACATGCTTGCAAATAGTGTCTCTATTGGTTCCAAAATGCTTGCAAAAAGTGTCTATTGGTTCTAAAATGCTTGCAAAAAGTGTGTCTATTGGTTCTAAAATGCTTGCAAAAAGTATCTCAATTGGTTCTAACATGCTTGCAAAAAGTGTCGATTGGTTCTAAAATGCTTGCAAAAAGTGTCTATTGGTTCTAAAATGCTTGCAAAAAGTGTCTATTGGTTCTAAAATGCTTGCAAAAATTAGTTCTAAAATGCTTGCAAAAATAGTTTCTTTTGGTTCTAAAATGCTTGCAAAAAGTGTCTCTATTGGTTCTAAAATGGTTCCATAAAGTGTCTCTATTGGTTCTAAAATGCTTGCAGAAATTGTCTTTTGGTTCTAAAATGCTTGCAGAAATTGTCTCTATTGGTTCTAAAGATTGCAAAGAGTGTCTATTGGTTCTAAAATGCTTGCAAAAAGCGTCTATTGGCTGTTGTTGTGGTGGTAACTGCTTTGAAAGGCTGCACTGCAAAATAAATGGCTGTTGGTGGTGGTAACTGCTTTTAAATGGTTGCACCGGGGGGAAAATGGCTGTTGGTGGTGGTAACCGCTTTTAAATGGCTGCACTGGAGAAAAAAAGGCTGTTGTTGGTGGTGGTATCTGCTTTGAAAGGCTGCATTGCAACAAAAAAAAATGGCTGTTGTTGGTGGTGGTAACTGCTTTGAAAGGCTGCACTGCAAAAACAAATGGCTGGTGATAATCCATTATATATTAACACTCTGTGGCTGTGTGTGTGTGTGTGTGTGTTTCTGGCTGGGTGTGTTTGTGGGTGCCAGCCTTTGATTCGTTGCTACGCCAACACCACACGCAGAAACGCCGAGATATTTTCCATTTCGGTAGAGATTTCACTTTTACATCCACATATCCACTCCTGATTTTTCGTCGTGTTTATGTACACATTTTAAATAAAATCCTTCTCCTCCCCCCCCCCCAATTTAAAAATGTAAAAAAAACCCAGCTCTCACCCATAGAATGTTGGTGAACGTTCCATCGTTTGATGTCACAATGCCAAATGCTCACAGATGTCCAATCGGAATGGATCCATTTACATAGGCCTTTGCACCAGCCACAGCCCCCCCCCCCCCCCCCCCCACGCAGCCTGTCGAAGCGCGTCATCACATGTGTGGGATTAGAGAAAGAGGATTGGGGGTGATAGGGAATGGGGAATAGATGGACTGCCCCTACCTCTCCCCCTTCCACTCTCCCTCCCCACTATTTCCCCTCTCCCCCACCCCTCTCCCCCTCCCCTCCCCTCACCCACACCTCTCTCCCCCTCCCCCATCCCTCTCATCCCCCTCCCCACCCCTCTTATAACCATATAACAATTACAGCACGGAAACAGGCCATCTCGGCCCTACAAGTCCGTGCCGAACAACTGTTTTCCCTTAGTCCCACCTGCCTGCACTCATACCATAACCCTCCATTCCCTTCTCATCCATATGCCTGTCCAATTTATTTTTAAATACCAACGAACCTGCCGCTACCACTTCCACTGGAAGCTCATTCCACACCGCTACCACTCTCTGAGTAAAGAAGTTCCCCCTCATGTTACCCCTAAACTTCTGTCCCTTAATTCTGAAGTCATCTGAACTCTTGCCTCCCTCTCCATCTCCTCACCCTCCTCCTCCCACCCCCATCCCTCTCTCCCCCACCCCCCTTCCCTCCCCACCCCCTTCCCTCTCTCCCCACCCCCCTCCATCCCACCCCTCCCCTCTCTCCCCCACCCCTTCCCTCTCTCCCCCACCCCCTTCCCCCTCTACCCCCTAACCCATCTCCCTCCTCCTCCCACAAATCTCTCTCCCCCTCCCCTCCCCATCTCCTGCTCCTCACCCCTCTCCTCCCCCTCCCATCCCTCTCCCCCCCCCCCCTTCCCTCTCCCCCATCCCCTTCCCCCTCTGTTCCTCTTCGACCACTCCCCCTACCCCTCCCTCCCCTCCCCACTCCTCTCCCCCCTCCCCCTCTCCCTCCCCACTCTTTCCACTCTCACCCCACCCCTCCCTCCCCTACCCCATCTCCCTCCTCCCCCACACCTTGCTCCCCCTCCCCATCCCTCTCTCCTCCCCCTCTGCATCTCCCTCTCCCCACCCCTCCCTCCCCCATCCCACTCTCCCCCACCCCCTTCCCTCTCTCCCCAACCCCCTTCCCCTCCCCCATTCTTCCCCCTCCCTCCACACTCTTCTCTCTCCCCTACCCCATCTCCCTCCTCCCCTCCATCCCCCTCTCCTCTCCTCCCTTCCCCCACCCCTCTCCTCACCCTCCTCCTCCCACCCCCATCCCTCTGCCCCCACTCTCCGCTCTCCCCCTTCCCCCACTCTTCCTCTCTCCCCCTCCCCCACCCTCTCTAGGCCCCCTCCCCCACCCCTCTCATCCTCCATTTTCCCCTCCTCCCCCTCACCCCAACCCATCTCTCCCCCTACCCATATCTGTCTCTTCCACCACTCCCCCAACCCCTTCCCCCTCTTACCCTCTCTCTCCCCCATCCCCTTCCCCTCTGTTCCTCTTCCACCACTCCCCCTAACCCTCCCTCCACTCTTCCACTTCTCTCCCCCTTACCCCAGCCCTCCCACACCCCTCTCCCCCTCCCTCTCTCCCCACCCCTTCCCGTCCATCTTCGACCACTCCCCCTACCCCTCCCCACTCCTCTCCCCCCTCCCCCTCCCACTCTCCCTCCCCACTCTTTCCCCTCTCACCCCACCCCTCCCTCCCCTACCCCATCTCCCTCCTCCCCCACACCTTGCTCCCCCTCCCCATCCCTCTCTCCTCCCCCTCTGCATCTCCCTCTCCCCACCCCTCCCTCCCCATCCCACTCTCCCCCACCCCCCTTCCCTCTCTCCCCAACCCCCTTCCCCTCCCCCATTCTTCCCCCTCCCTCCACACTCTTCTCTCTCCCCTACCCCATCTCCCTCCTCCCCTCCATCCCCCTCTCCTCTCCTCCCTTCCCCCACCCTCCTCCTCCCACCCCCATCCCTCTGCCCCCACTCTCCACTCTTCCCCCTCTCCCTCCATCCCCCCCCTCACTCTTCCCCCTCTTACCCTCCCTCACCACTCTTCCCCCTCTCGCCCCTCCCCCCAGCACTCTCCCCCTCCCTCCACTCTTCTCCCTCTCCCCCCTCTCCCTCCTCCTTCCCTCCCTCCTCCTCCCTCTCCCCTTCCCCCACAGCTCTCTCCCTCCTCCCCCACCCCTCACCCCCTCCCGCACCCCTCATCCTCCCCTTCCCCCCTCTCTCCCTCTCCATCTCCCTCTCTCCTCACCCCTTTCCCTCCTCCCCTCCCCCACCGATCTTCACCCCCATACCCCCCCCACCCCTTCCCCTCTCTCTTGCACCACTCCCCTATCCCCCACTCTTCCCCTCTCCCTCCCACTCCCCCTCCCTTCCCCACCTCTCTCCCCTTCCACATCACCTCATCCCCTCTCTCCACCTCTGTCCCGCCCCTCTAACATCCCCTCCCCGCTCTCCTCCCACTCCCCACTCTCCTCCCCCTCCCCAATCTCTCCCCTTTCCTCCTCACCGTCTCCCCTCCCTCCCCTCTCCCTTCCCTCTATCCTCTCCCCCACTCCCCCCTCCTGTGTGTTTGGGGAGTGGTTAGTGTAAGTGTGATGCCGCAGCCACCCCCCCCCCCCCCCCGCAAATGCGCATTGGGGAAACAGACCTGCACCAGCGTCTGCACTTGGTCTTGTTGCTTTTAAATGGTTACACTGGAAAATAAATGGCTGTTGTTGGTGGTGGTAACTGCTTTGAAAGGCTGCACAGCAAAAAAAACCGGCAGTTGGTGGTGGTAACTGCATTGAAAGGCTGCACTGCAAAAAAAATGGCTGTTGTTGGTGGGGGTAACTGCTTTGAAAGGATGCACGGCAAAAAAAACTTGCTGTTGTTGGTGGTGGTAACTGCTTTGAAAGGCTGCACTGTAAAAAAAATGGCTGCTGTTGGTGGTGATAACTGCTTTCAAATGCTGCACTGCAAAAAAAATACTGTTGTTGGTGGTGGTAACTGCTTTAAAAGGCTGCACTGCAAACAAAATGGCTATTAGTGGTAGTAACTGCTTTGAAAGGCTGCACTGCAAAAAAAATGGCTGTTGGTGGTGGTAACTTCTTTGAAAGGCTGCAATGCAAAAAAAAAATGGCTGTTGTTGGTTGTGGTAACTGCTTTTAAAAGGCTGCACTGCAAAGAAAATGGCTGTTGTAGGTGGTGGTAACTGCTTTTAAATGGCTGCACTGGAAAAAAATGGCTGTTGTTGGTGGTGATAACTGCTTTGAAAGGCTGCATTCCCAAAAAAATGGTTGTTGTTGGTGGTAGTAACTGCTTTGAAAGGCTGCACTGCAAAAAAAAAATGGCTGCTGTTGGTGGTGGTAACTTCTTTGAAAGGCTGCACTGCAGAAAAATGGCTATTGTTGGTGGTTGTAACTGCTTTGAAAGGCTGCACGGCAAAAATAAATGGCTGGAAACGTGACAACTTCCTGTTTGCACGAATATTGATTTTAGATAAAACGCTACCACTTACAGCTGTGATTTTTGACCATCTTACTCAATTCCTCGCACCTCATCAGGTGCAGAGAATTCATTCCATCAATTAAAAATAAAAGTGGTGTTAGTGTTAAAAAACAATTTTGAGAATCTCTCTACTGTCAATCATGGGACTAGGGGAGATTATGTGTTCGGCACGGACTAGAGGGGTCGAGATGGCCTGTTTCCGTGCTGTAATTGTTATATGCCATGAAGGCCACGCCCCTTCCAGTTGGAGAGGGAGGGATTATAAAACCCGTAAGTGTGGGTGTGGCTCAGTCTCTGCAAGATGGGGGAGCGAGAGGTCACGACTGTCTGAGCTGTGAATCAACTGAACACACTGAATGTCTACTGAACTGTGAGTGTGGTGTTTTGTGTGGTTATATGGTGGTTTCACCCTGATTGAAATGGTATGAAACTGCATTTGAATGTGGTTGTCTTGCACCCTGCTTGAAATGGCATGAAACTGCACTAACATTTGGTGGCCTTGCACCCTGCTTGAATTGACATGAAACTGCACTTGAATTTGGTGGCCTTGCACCCTGCTTGAAGTGGCATGAAACTGCACTTGAATTTGGTGGCCTTGCACCCTGCTTGAACTGGCATGAAAGTGCACCTGAATTTGGTGGCTTTGCACCCTGCTTGAAATGGTAGGAAACTGCATTTGAATTTGGTTGCCTTACACCCCGCTTGAAGTGGAATTTCAAAGAATGGCTGTGCGTCAACTGTTAGTCCACCAGCCGTTAGTGAGCTGCCAGCACATCAGGCTTGAGTGACTGAGCTGCCACCTCAAGAATTCATTTGGCCCACAATGTCAATACTAACCAGTCCCTTCAGCCCACAGTACCCATACTGCATCGGGAGACCAGCCCTCCCGTGTGAACATGGTGTGTCGACTCTTGGGGTTTTATTGCCATGATTTCACTTTTATTCCAGTTTATTCTATATCCTGAGAAAGAACCGAATTCCTCTATTAAATTTAATATATTTGGTATACTAACTTGAGATTTGTAATGTATAATAATACGCCATCTGCATATAATGATATTTTATTATTGGAATGTTTAGTATTATAACCGTGAATATTCGGACGCATTCTTATACTTTCTGCTAAGGGCTCTATCGCAAGAGCAAATAGCCGGGGTGATACAGCACAATCCTGTCTATTGCCCCTGGATAAGTGAAATTTCAAAGAAAGTATGTGGTTGGTCAGTTTTCTAGCAGGCGGCCTGTCATATAGTAATTTTATCCATGAAATAAAGTTCTCTCCCATCTGAAATTTTTGCAGTACTATGAAGAGATATTCCCATGCTACTTGGTCAAATGCTTTTTCTGCATCTAATGAAATAATTGATAAGTCTTCTTCCTCAATTTTGTGTGAATACATTATATTAAAAAGACGTCTCAGATTACTAAATTAATGTCCCTTGGATATAAATCCCGTTTGATCCACATATTAATTTACTAACGTATTTACTTAATCTTCTTGCCAGAGTTTTCGCTAATATTTTTTGATCTGTATTTAATAATGCAATTGCTCTCTATGAACCTGGGTCTTCTAGATCTTTATCTTTTTTGGGTGTGAGTGTGATAGTTGATTCCACTAGTGTTTCTGGTAGTGTCTGTTCTTTAAATGCATATGTATAAAGCTTGTGTAAACGTGGTGAAATTACCTTGTGAAATCTTTTATAAAATTCATTACTGAATCCATCTGGTCCTGGTGTTTTACCATTCTTCAGTGAGTTTATTGTCTCTTCTATTTCTTTGATTGAAACCTGTGCTCCTAATTCCTCTTGTTCCAACGGATTAAGTGTGGAGAAATTACAATTGTCCAGAAAGTTTATAATTTTATTGCTGTCTGTTGTTGTTTTGGATGTATATAAATTTTAATAAAATTGAGCAAATCTTTTATTAATGTCTTTAGGCAGCATTAGCAATTCACCTTTATCTGATTTGATTTTTAGAATAGTATGATCCTTTTCCACTTTTTTAAGCTGACGTGCCAAAAGTTTGTGTGGCTTATCGCCGAATTCGAAATTTTCCTGTTTTGTAATTTGAAATAATCTAATGGCTCTTGCAGATAAAATTCGGTTTAGTTTAGATTTCAATATTGCTATCTTGGTGAGTTTATCTATAGTTGGATCTTTCGCGTTTTCTAAATCAAGCTGTCTAATTTGTTCTTCTAGTTGCAATTGTTCCGTCCTATTCTTTGTATTTTTAAATGCTTGGTATAAAATAATAGAACCTCTGATAAACGCCTTAAAGGATTCCCATAATAGGGAAGGTGAAATGTCTGGGGTATCATTAGTCTCAAAGAAAAGTTCCATCTGTTGTTTTAGGTATATACAACCGTCCGGGTTGTTTAAAATTTGCGTGTTGAAGCTCCAAAACGGTTTTTTATTGCACATTCCTTCTAGTTTTAGGAAGAAGGTTAACGGAGAATGATCAGAGATGACACTATTATGATATTTAGGATTAGTTGTAAAGGGAATTAATTTTGTGTCCACTAGGAAGTAGTCAATACGTATATAGGTTTTCTGTACTGATGAATAAAAGGAATATTCCCTTCCGGCCGGGTTTGCAATCCTCCATACCTGTTATATTTGTATTTTTTATGTATGTATTTAAAAATTCACTAGATTTTGATTTTATATTAAGTCTCTTTTGTTGGGCAGATTTATCCAGATATTGATCCAGAACACAATTGAAATCTCCCCCAATTATCACATTTTGGTAATTGTACTTCATTATATTCAGGATTTTATTAATAAATTGCGGATTATCAAAATGAGGAGCATAAATATTTACCATAGTGAGTGGAGTAGAGTGTATCTCTCCAGTAATTATGACATACCTCCCCTCTTTGTCTCCGATGGTATTCTTATGTTTAAATGGTGTGCCTTTACGAATTATAATTGCGGTACCCTAGATTTAGAGAGATAGGAGTGATATGTTTGACCGATCCAATTTGCCTTCAGCCTGGTCTGAACTTGAACTTTCAAGTCTGTTTCCTGTGGTTTGCTAGCTGCGCTGTGGCTAAAATGAAGGCACTACAGATAGTTATTAAAACAGCACAGAGCATCACAAACGCTCAACTACCCTCCCTGGATGACATTTACAGGGCCCGATGTTTACGCCGGGCCAAGAACATCAAACAGGACTCATCACACCCTACCAACCACCTTTTCACTGCTGCCCTCTGGGAGGTGATACAAGTCTCTGAAGGCCCGCACTTGTAGACTAATTAACAGTTTCTACCCACGTGCCATAAAAGAACTAAACTCAAATAGGTAACACTGCGGGCAACACAACACTATTTGTGGGGCAATATAATGCGCAATATTTTTTATATTTTTATTATCTATTTATTAATTTAAGTTTATTAATTTCATTTACTGATCTGCCGGTATATGAGCCAATGGTTGTTTGTGTTTTTGTTCTTTTAATCTTTTATCCCGTGTCTTCTATGTATACAACTGAAGGAGATGCAATGAAATTTTGTTGTACAGTTGTTGTGCAATGACAATAAACGTATTTGATTTGATTGATTGGTTTCCTGTAGAAATATTATACCGGCATTGAGTGCTTTTACTTGGGCAAGAATCTTACCCCTTTTAATTGGCTCATTAGCGCCCCTTATGTTCCAGCTACAAAACGTAATTCCTCCAATTTTCTTTTGCGCATCATCTTGCATTATAAATTACATTGGTACCTGTATGTCAGATGATGCAACACAATACCTCAAGCTTCTGGGTCTTGGGTGGGTGCTCACAGCTGCTAAACTCTGTTGGTATATCCCTTGTAAATGTGCCTTTAATGAAAAAATCAAAAGAAGTGCTAAATAACATAAAAATTGTGATAAAACAGTGTTTAAAAAAAAAAAAATACTGCGAAAAAAATCCACCAAATAGTGGGAGAAAAATTCTTGAAACCTTCCGTAGATGTTAAGTTACATTACGCTCCGTTCCCTTAAACAAGTATTGTAAAAAAGAAAGCAGTTCAAAACCGGGTAATATAGAGAAAACCATCGAACATGGACAAGTATTTACTTTTTACTAATAATTACTGTATTTAACTTAGCAGACAAAGCCCAGTATATTTAAGTAAGAAACTGCTGGTTGGAAGGGGTTAACCAATTTACAATCTTGGCTGCTTGCCAACTGTTTCACTCCCTTCCAGCCTGAGTCCTTATTAGTTTATCTTGAGCATAACTGGGAATTTGTCTTCCCGAATCGATTACACATATTTTAGTATATTAGTATAATAAACCAAAATTTAATTAGCGATCCTAAATCTACAGCATGTTCATTATTGACTTCCAAAAAGAAAAAAATAACAGAAAATTGAATCATTAATCGGTTATGCCAGTACTTTTTAGATTAGAATACATGAGTTAGTTATATATGTGTTAGTATATAATTATTTTTATTTTTTTATTTGTGTATTATTATGTTCATTTAATTTTCTATGCTGTGTAGTTCAAGTTATTAAATCTTTCGTTCAAAAAAGTTTGTCCTTGAGTTTACATTCCAAAGCCATTTACATTTCCAAATTAGGCCATTTGGAAAAATGGGCTGAAAGATGGCAGATGGAGTTTAATGCTGATAAATGTGAGGTGTTACACCTTGGCAGGACAAATCAAAATAGAACGTACATGATAAATGGTAGGGAATTGAAGAATACAGTTGAACAGAGGGATCTGGGAATAACCGTGCATAGTTCCTTGAAGATGGAATCTCATATAGATAGGGTGGTAAAGAAAGCTTTTGATATGCTAGCCTTTATAAATCAGAGCATTGAGTATAGAAGCTGGGATGTAATGTTAACATTGTACAAGGCATTGGTGAGACCAAATCTGGAGTATGGTGTACAATTTTGGTCGCCCAATTATAGAAAGGATGTCATCAAAATAGAGAGAGTACAGAGGAGATTTACTAGAATGTTGCCTGGGTACCAACAACTAAGTTACAGAGATAGGTTGAATAAGTTAGGTCTTTATTCTCTGGAGCGCAGAAGGTTAAGGGGGGACTTGATAGAGGTCTTTAAAATGATGAGAGGTATAGACAGAGTTGACGTGGATAAGCTTTTCCCTTTGAGAATAGGGAAGATTCAAACAAGAGGACATGACTTCAGAATTAAGGGACAGAAGTTTAGGGGTAACATGAGGGGGAACTTCTTTACTCAGAGAGTGGTAGCGGTGTGGAATGAGCTTCCAGTGGAAGTGGTGGTGGCAGGTTCGTTGGTATCATTTAAAAATAAATTGGATAGGCATATGGATGAGAAGGGAATGGAGGGTTATGGTATGAGTGCAGGCAGGTGGGACTAAGGGAAAAAAAGTTGTTCGGCACGGACTTGTAGGGCCGAGATGGCCTGTTTCCGTGCTGTAATTGTTATATGTTATATGGTTATATGGTTAAAGCCGATAAGGTGTCTAGACTTCAGCACATGTAAATTCGTCGGCCATTTTGTCGGCTATATTTGTGCTTATATTTATTTTAAAAGTCATATTTTCTCAGTTTCCTCTCTCCAGATATATATAAAGGTTAAACTTCCGGATAACCGTGATATTTTACATCCTTTAATGTCCTTTGTTAGCTCTTGTACATATTTAAATGCTTCTTCTGTATCAATAAAGAAATGCTCCAAATCATTATATGTGATCCTCATTTTTGCAGGATAAAATATCCCATATCTTAAGTTCGGAATTCCTTTAAGGATCAGTCTTGTCTTTGTGAAAAGGGCAGGTTTCTTAGTAACTTCTGCTGGGTAGTCTCTAAAGAATCGTACGATTTTAGCTTCAAACATCAGATTTTTTGCGAATGGAATTTTTTTCAAAATGTCTTCCCGAGCTGCTATGTTGTGAAGTTTCATTATAATCTGTCTTGGTGTGGGTTCCTGGCCTCGAATGTTCTCTCTGAACTCGGTGTGCAACATCTACTTTCGGTTTTTCAGACAGCTTGAATACTTGTGTAAGCAAGCTGGCAGTGAAATACCGAGAGTCCATTCCAGTCTCCTTTCCTTCTCTCACTCCAACTATCCTTAAATTCTGACGTCTTGACCGAGCTTCGAGGTCGAGACATTTGTCGGTCATTCTAGCCAGTTGCCCAGAAACTCGGTCTTAATCTTCTTTCATTCCCTTCATCGCTTCAGACATTTCCTTCATCGCAGTTTCCAGATCTTTAATGACAATGCTGTGTTCTGCAGAAGTAGTGAGAACAGGCTCCAACTTTTCATTGTAATCTACTTCAACCCGTTCAATTTCTGCTTTTAGCTCAGTCTCTACGTCCTCAATACGTTGCTGTAGAGTACCAATTGTCTCAATAACTTGTTTACTCCCGAGCTGCATACTTGTAGCCAGTGGGGAAATCTCCTTATGTAACATATCAGCAAAGTATTTTGACACAGCTTCCCTTAAAGAGTGTTCCTGTTCTTTTACCTTTGCTTCCATTTCAGCAATGAATTTTCGACCTTCAGTTTCTTCTTCAGACCCTTCTGGAGTTGTTTGAGGTGTTTTCCCCAGCTCTTTAGCAAGCAGTCTAGTCAGAGGTCTTGACGTGGGTCGTTTGGTTAAGTTCCTTTTTATCATTTAAAAGTACCGTTTTTCCCCGTTATTTTGCGGCGATTTCTGATGACGTCAGGCATCCCCAGTGAGTATTTTTAAATCGGTCCCGTCTTCTTTAGAAGGCTTTTTAGCGCTTTTAGCGCATTTGTCGGGAGCAGAGCTGAATGCTGCGCCTCTCACTGCTGCATGGCGCCACCGGAAGTCCGATTCCTTTCACCTTTAATTCACCTTTTTCAGTTTTCAAGTCTTAGCTATTTTTGTCCTCTTCACATAGGTAAAGAAGGAACAGCAGATGACGGTTTGCAAAGAGAGACACAATCTCCTGGAGTAACTTGCACCTCTGGAGAGCATGGACAGTCAACATTCTAGGTCAGTACCCTTCTTCAAACTGTTTGGTGTGGGGGGTGGAGAAAGTTGGAAAGGAGAGGTGGAAGTGGTCACCTTAGATTCCCTTCCCTCTATAGATGCAGCCTGACCCACTGAGTTCCTCCGCCGCTTTAGAGGGAATGGACAGATGTTTTGAGTCAGGAACTTTCTTCAGACTGATTGGAGAGGGTGGGGGGAGGAAGTTGGAAAAGAGAGACGGGGGCTGGACAAAGCCTGGCAAGTGATAGGTGGACACAAAATGCTGGAGTAACTCAGCGGGACAGGCAGCATCTCTAGAGAGAAGGAATGGATGATGTTTCAGGTTGAGACCCTTCTTCAGAAGTGATGGGTGGATATAGGCGAGGGAGACACAAGAAACTGCAGATGCTGGAATCTTGTATGGAACACAATTTAATTAGATGCACAGAATCTCTTGCCCAGAGTGGGGGAATTGAGGACCAGAGGACATGGGTTCAAGGTGAAGGGGATAAGATTTAATAGGAATCTGAGGGGTATGTTTTTCACACAGTGGGTGGTGGGTGTATGGAACAACCTGCCAGAGGAGGTAGTTGAGGCTGGGATTATCCCAATGTTTAAGAAACATTTCGACACGTACATGGATAGGGCACGTTTGGAAGGATTTGGGCCAAACACAGGCAGGTAGGACTAGTGTAGCTGGGACATGTTGTTCGGTGTGGGCAAGTTGGGCTAAAGGGCCTGTTTCCACACTCTATGACTCTAACACAAAGTGCTGCAGTAACTCAGCGGGACAGGCAGCATCTCTGGAGAACAAGGATAAGTGACATTTCGGGACAGGACCCTGCTTCAGACTGACACAATGTTTACAGATGAGGGGGCGATTGGCAGATGAGTGAAGTAAGTGACAGAGGCGAGAGAAAATAAGGAGATAAAAGGGTGTGAGATAAGGAGAGGAATGTATATGTGCAGCTTTAAGGGACATAGGTCAGGTTGCATTTGGAGTATTGCATACAGTTCTGGTCACTCCATTAAAGGACTGATGTGGAGGCTTTGGGGAAGGTGCAGAGATGGTTAAACAGAATGGTTTAAAAACAAGGAACTGCAGATACTGGTTTACAAAAAAGGACATAAAATGCTGGAGTAACTCAGTGGGACAGGCAGCATCTCTGGATAGAAGGAATGGGTGACATTTCTGGTCAAGACTGAAGAGGGTATCGACCCGAAACATTACCCATTCATTCCAGCATTTTGTGTCTATCTAAGCAGCGCCTATCTATCCACGTGGCGGGGTGCCAGCAGGCTGGAGGAGCGGACAAAGGCCTTGCCACAGAGCGGGCAGGTGAAGGGGCGCTGGCCAGTGTGATCTCGCCGGTACTCCAGCAGGCGGTCAAGGCGGGTGAAGCCCTTAGCACTGGACGGGCAGGGGAAGGGACGCTCACCGCTGTGGGTACGCCGGTGCTGCCACAGGCTGGACATGTGGATGAAACCTTTGCCACACTCAGCGCACACAAAGGGTCTCTCTCGGTGTGTAACCGCTGGTGCTCCCGCAGCCCTCATGCACTCTTGTCACAGTGGGAGCAGCTGCTCGCCGGCGTGGGTCCGCCGGTGCTGCCGCAACTCCCGCGAGCTGTCAAACTCCTCACCGCAGTACGGGCAGTCGTAGAGCTGACCTCTGGTGTGCACGTGCTAGTGAGACAGGGCGTGGGAGGCCATGGCAAAGCGCTCTCCGGACACTGGGCTGGGGAAGGGGCGGTCACCGACATGCACCCGCTGGTGGGACAGCAGCCTGAAGGAGCTAGTGAAGCCCTTGCCGCACTGGGCGCAGGTGAACGGACGCTCGCCGGTGTGGGTGCGCTGGTGCACCAGCAGGTTGCCGGAGCGGGTGAAGCCCTTGCCGCACTGGGCGCAGGTGTAGGGACGCTCGCCGGTGTGGGCACGCTGGTGGGACTGAAGGTTGCCGGAGCTGGTGAAGCCCTTGCCGCACTGGGCGCAGGTGTAGGGGCGCTCGCCGTTGTGGGTGCGCTGGTGCACCAGCAGGTTGCCGGAGCGGGTGAAGCCCTTGCCGCACTGGGCGCAGGTGAAGGGGCGCTTGCTGGCATGGGTACGCTGGTGCACCAGCAGGTGACTGGACTGGGTGAAGCCCCTGTCACACTGGGTGCAGGTGAAGGGGCGCTCGCCGGTGTGGGTGCGCTGGTGCTCCAGCAGGCTTTCGGAGCGGGTGAAGCCCTTGCCGCACTGGGCGCAGGTGTAGGGGCGCTCGTCGGTGTGGGTGCGCTGGTGGGACAGCAGATTGTTGGACTGGGTGAAGCTTTTGCCACAGTCGCTGCAGGTGTAGGGGCGCTCGCTGGCATGCAGGCGCCTGTGCCTCTTCAGGTGCTTGGACGACTTGAAGTCTTTGCCGCAGTCGGAGCAGGTGAAGGGCCGCTCACTGCTGTGCACCCGCTGGTGATCCCACAGCGCCGACGACTGGGCAAAGCTCTTGCCGCAGGTGGAGCAGCAATAGGGCTTCTCCCCCGTGTGCACCTGCTGGTGTTTCTTCAGGTGATTTGCCGTCTTGAAGCTTTTGCCGCAGTCGGAGCAGGTGAAGGGCCTCTCGCCAGAGTGCACGCGGTTGTGCTGCAGCAGGTGGCTGGAGCTGGTGAAGCTCTTGCCACACTCTGAGCAGTCGAAGGGGCGTTCTCCCGTGTGCTCCCGCCGGTGGATCTCCAGCAGGCATGGCTTCCGCCAGGCCTTGCCACACACGTCGCACTCATAGCGCTTCTCCTTGTTGTGCCCCGTCATGTGGTCCCCCATCGAAGCTCAGCCGCTCGAAGCTCAGCCCGCACACCGAGCAGATGGGGGGGGCTCACGGCACCCTGCCTGGCCTCAATAGCCGCACACGTCCACGTCTCTCTGTCCACAGCAACGGCTCATAAACTCTGCAGGAGGGGAACACAGAAGGTCAACAATCTGGCAAACAGGACATCACCAGCACATATTGGGTGCGTTTATGGCGGCGGATACCGTTATATAATTCTGCGTGGCACAGTGGCGCAGCGGTACAGTTGCTGCCTCACCGCCAGAGACCCGGGTACGATCCTGACTATGGGTGCTGTCTGTGCGGAGTTTGTACGTTCTCCCCTTGACCTGGGTGGGTTTTCACTCTGGGTGCTCCGGTTTCCTGCAACATACATTTTCTGACCCATACATTCTCTCCACGGATGCTGCCTGACCCGCTGAGTTACTCCAGCACTTTGTGTCTATTTTCTCCACAGATGCTGCCTGATCTGCTGAATTACTCCAGCACTTTTTGTGTCTACCTTCTCCACAGATGCTGCCTGACCTGCTAAATTACACCAACACTTTGTGTCTTCTCCACACAGATGCTGCCTGACCCACTGAGTTACTCCAGCAATTTGTGTCTATCTTCTCCACAGATGCTGCCTGACCCGCTGAGTTGCTCCAGCACTTTGTCATAGATTCATAGAGTGATAGAGCGTTGGAAAGAGCCCATTCGGCCCAACTTGCACCTGCACTCCTAGATCCCTCGGCTCCACACATTCCCCCAGCGCCCCGCCATTCAGTGAAGATCCTGCCCTGGTTTGACTTCCTAAACCGCAACACGCTCCCCACCCCCAAACAATGTGACCTCCTCCCTATGGCTCCCTGCCCCTTACCCCTGCCGCCGCCTCCTGCTCCTTACCCCCCTTTGCTACCTCCCCCCTCCTCCCCACCCCCAAATATTGTGAACCCACCCCCACCTGGCTCTCTAACCCCCTTCCTGGGCTCACTTGACCCCTCTCTCTCTCCCACAGTTCCCTGCCCCCCCCCTCCATTCATCCCCTCGGCACCAAACCCACTCCCTTTGCTCCCTGTCCCCCCCTTTCCACCTCCAGCCTCTCACCCGGTCCGGCTCCGCTTCAGCGCCGGTTCACGTCTCCCCGCCCTGGCGCCCTCCCTCTCTCTCACGCGCAGACTCGGCTCACCCCGCCTGGAGGACCATCTGTGATCCCTCCCTCCACACACACACACTCACTCTCTGTGTCTCCCACCCGGTGTCCGTGTCCGGGTCCGGGTCCGTGCGGCTTCATCTCCATCTTGTCCCAGACCAGGTTTCCGCGCTGGCGGTCGCTTCACGCCCCTACGTCACCCGCTCCAACCCCGCCCCCCTGCACTCCAATCCCGCCCCCTCGTTCCAACCGCCAACCCCCTCCCCCCTCCCCGCGCTCTCTCTCTCTCTCGCTCAGGCCCAGCCTCGCCTCACGCCCGCCTGGAGGACCATCCGTGATCCGCTCGCCCGCCTGGAGGACCATCCGTGATCCGCTCGCCCGCCTGGAGGACCATCCGTGATCCGCTCGCCCGCCTGGAGGACCGCTGGCTCCCATCACGGAGTGATGTCGCTCTGTATCGTCCCGTGTCCTTCACTCCCCCTCTGTCCCCCTCCCCTTCACGTCTTTTCCCCTCACTACTCCCGTCCCTCTCTCCCCTCCTCCCTCTCTCCCCACGCACCCCCTCCTCTCTGTCTCCCTCCCAGCTCTGTCCCCTCCTCTCTGTCCCCCTCTCCCTCCCGCACCCCCTCCTCTCTGTCCCCCTCTCCCTCCCAGCTCTGTCCCCTCCTCTCTCTGTCTTAAATCTCCCTTCCCTCATTCTCTCCCTTGCCCCTACTCCCTTCTCTCTCCCCTCCTCTCCCTCCCTCCCACCTCCCCTCTCTCTCCTCCTCCCCTCCCCCCACTCCCCTCCAACCTCTCTCCCCTCCCTCCCTCTCTCTCCCCCTCCCTCCCTCGCTCTCCTCCCCTTCCTCCCTCTCTCTCCTCCCCCACCCCCTCACTCCTCCTCTCTCTCCCCCAACCCTCTCCTCTCTTCCTCTCTCCCCTCCCTCTTCCTCTCTCCACCACTCTCCCCTCCCCTCTCCCCCCCCCCCCTCCCTCTCCTTCACTCCCCCTCTCCCACCCTCCCTCTCCTTCTCTCCCACCCAACTCTGTCCCCTCCTCTCTCTATCTCAATCCCAGGGTCTATGAGAGGAGGGGTGCAGGGGTTACATCGTACCCGGGCCCGGGAGCCAAAGGAGGGGGGCCGGGAATTTCCTGAAATCTCAGAAAATGTTTGCATATATTTTGTGAAGACTGGCATTCACATTTTGTGTGAGCTGACAGTTTAATATATCGTAATTCGTAGAAATTGTGATCCATAATAAAGCGGGGAATTTTAACTGGCGGGTGTATGGTTGGGGTAACCTGATTAAAAGAGGGTGAAGGGGAAGACCCATCACTACTGATGGTTCTTCCCTGTGGGAGGGGGGCACTAGGACCCAGCTGAGTCATCACCACTGACGGATCTTCCCTTCAGGAGGGGGCACTAGGAGCCAGCAGAAACGGACCACGTTTTGTCTGCATGGTGGAGGTTGTGGGCCTAGTGCAGAGTCAGACAATAGGTGCAGGACTAGGCCATTCGGCCCTTCCAGCCAGAACCGCAATTCAATGTGATCATGGCTGATCAGTACCCCGTTCCTGCCTTCTCCCCATATCCCCTGACTCCGCTATTTTTAAGAGCCCTATCTAGCTCTCTCTTGAAAGCATCCAGAGAACCTGCCTCCACTGCCAGAGCCTGAGAATTCCACAGATGAGAAAAAGTGTTTCCTCATCTCCGTTCTAAATGGCTTACTCCTTATTCTTAAACAGTGGCCCCTGGTTCTGGACTCCCCCAACATCGGGAACATGTTTCCTGCCTCTACTGTGTCCAAATCCTTAATAATCTTTATTATTGCTGGACCTCCTCCCTATAGGCCGACTCATCGTTGTTGCTGATGAGGCCAATCACTGTTGTATCATCTGCATACTTGATGATGGTGTTAGTACCATGTACAGGTGTGCAGTCGTAGGTGAAGAGGGAGTAGAGGAGGGTGCTCAGCCGGTGTTCAGGGTGAGGGTTAAAGAGGTGTGCTTGTCTAACCTAACAGACGGGTCTGTTGGTTAGAAAGTCCAGTATCCAGTTGCAGAGGGAGGGGTCGATGCCCAGGTTACCGAGTTTGGTGATCAGTTTAGAGGGTATAATGGTGTTGAATTCTGAGCTGTAATCGATGAACAGCATTCTTACGTAAGTGTCTCTGTTGTCGAGGTGGGAGAGGGCGGAGTGAAGTGCCGTTGAGATGGCATCCTCCGTACTCCTGTTCTTGCGGTAGGCAAACTGATAGGGATCCAATGCAGCCTTTGACGTGTGCCAGGACCTGCCTCTCGAAGCACTTGGTGATGATGGGAGTAAGTGCAACTGGGCGGAAGTCGTTGAGGCTTGCCGCAGTGGAGTGTTTTGGCACCGGCACGATGGAGGTGGTTTTAAGGCACGTGGGGACAACTGCTTGGGCAAGTGACAGGTTGAAGATGTCAATGTTACTTTGAATCCCTTCATCCAAATCATTGATGTATGTTGTAAATAGCTGCGGTCCCAGCACCGAGCCTTGCGCCATCCCACTAGTCACTGCCTGCCATTCTGAAAGGGGCCCGTTAATCCCTACTCTGTTTCCTGTCTGCCAACTATTTCTCTATCCATGTCAGCACTCCACCCCCAATACCATGTGCCCTAATTTTGCCCATTAATCTCTTATGTGGGACCTTATCAAATGCTTTCTGAAAGTGCAGGTACACTACATCCACTGGCTCTCCCATGTCCATTTTCCTAGTTACATCTTCAAAAAATTCCAGATTAGTCAACCACGTGCTGTCTGCATGGTGTAGATTGTGGGCCTGGTGCTGAGCCGGGAACTCTGGTGAGGTGATGGCTCTGGCCCACTGGTGACCGGTGGAGAGGCGAGGGTCTGCGGAGTCGCTGGTGGAGGCCTGTGGGGGAGCTGGAGTAGAGATATGGGCAGCAGCATCGGTGGCCCCGGAGAGACAGTGAAGGTCAACGACTGGCCACGGTGGCCACGCCCGGGGAGGCGGTGAGTGCCGGTGGCTGCGGCTGTTTCAGTGATCCGGGCCTAGGTGTGGGTGTGTGCGGCTGTCGGTAGGTGTGGGTTCGTGTGAGTGGTTCAGTGAGTGTGTGTGAATGAGTGTGTGAGTGGGCGTGTGTGGGTGAGTGCGAGTGGGTGTGTGAGTATGAGTGTGTGAGTGCGAGTGGATGTGGGTGGGCGTGTGAGTGGGTGGGTGTGGGTGTGAGAGGGTGTGTGTGAGCGGGTGTGTGTGTGGTTTAGTGGGTGTGGGTGTGTGAATGGGTGAGTGTGTGTGTGAGTGAGTAGGTGCAAGTGGGTGTTGGTGAATGGGTGTGTGAGTGAGTGTGTGTGAGTCTGGGTGTGTGTGCGGTGTGCAGAACGCAGTGAACACATGTCGGGGCAGATGAGACAGTGTGAGACTTGCAGAATGTGGGAGCCCAGGGACACAGATGGAGCCTCTGGCTGCTACAACTGTGGGAAGTGCGTCCAGCTTCAGATCCTAAAGGACCGTGTTGGGGCACTGGAGAAGCAGCTGGACGACCTCAGGGCCATCCGGGAAAACGAGTTTCTTGGACAGGACCTACAGTGAGGTAGTCACGTTGAGGTTACGGGAAGAACCAAGGTGTGTGACGGAGAAAAAGGGTGGAAATCGTGGAGTGCAGAAGACCCAGGTGGTTGTGCCTAATGAAAACAGGTACGCCCTCTTGGGAACTGTCTGGGGAGACAATGTTTCCAGTCCGAGCGGCGGACACGTCGGTGGCTCCAATCCTAGAGATGGGACTCGATTGTCCAAGGAGTGGACTGGAGATTCTGTGGCGGCAGCTGAGATGCGAGGATGGTCTGTTGCCTCCCTGGTGCCAGGGTTCAGGATGTTTAACGAGCCGAATTCTGAACATCCTCGAGAGAGAAGGTGAACAGCCGGCAGTAGTTGTGCACATAGGCACAAACGACATCGGGAAGAAGAGGAAAGAGGTTCTCCAACATGACTTCAGAGAGTTGCGAAGAAGACTGAAATGCCGGACTTCTAGGGTGGTTATCTCTGGATTGCTTCCAGTACCTCGTGCTAGTGAGGACAGGAACAGGGAGATAGCGGGTATGAATGTGTGGCTGAGGGGCTGGTGCAGGGAGCAAGGATTCAGATTTATAGACCACTGGGATCTCTTCTGGGGTAGGGGTGACCTGTACAAAAGGCACTGGTTACACCTTAACTGGAGGGGGACCGACATTTTGGCAGGCAGGTTTGCTAGTGCTACACGTGTGGGTTTAAATTAAATAGTGCGGGGAGGGAGGGATTGACAAATTCGGAGTATAAAGATGGAGTTGAAGGGGAAGTGGCTACAGGAAAAATTACAAAATATTCTCGAATTAATGGGAAGGAAAGCTTGAGAATGGACAACAGAGTAAGGTCAGGGCCAATTGCGAGGGGGAAGTGAATATGGAGGTCAGAGTACTGTATATTTATGCGCGAAGTATAAGGAATAAAGTGGACGAGCTTGAAGCTCAGTTAGAAACTGGCAAGTATGATGTTGTGGGAATTGCTGAGACATGGCTGCAAGGGGGCCAGGGCTGGGAACTGAATATTCAAGGGTATACCTCCTATTGAAAAGACAGACAGTTGGGCAGAGGGGGTGGGGTTGCCCAGTTGGTGAGGAATGAAATTCAGTCCCTTGCAAGGGGTGACATTGAAACAGGAGATGTGGAGTCAGTATGGATAGAACTAAGTAATTGTAAGTGAAAAAAGACTGTAATGGGACTAATCTACAGGCCCCCAAACAGTAGCCTGGACATAGGGCACAAGTTGAATCAGGAGTTTAAATTGGCATGTAGTAAAAGTAACGCTGTGGTTGTTATGGGAGATTTCAACATGCAGGTAGACTGGGAAAATCAGGTTGGTACTGGACCCCAAGAAAGGGACTTTGTAGAGTGCCTTTGTGATGGATTATTTGAACAGCTTGTATTGGAGCCTACCAGGGAGAAGGCAATTCTGGATTTAGTGTTATGTAATGAACCAGATTTGATAAAGGACCTAGAGGGTTAATGAGCCATTAGGAGACAGTGACCATAACATGGTCAGGTTTAATCTACAATTGGAGAGGGAGAAGAGTAGATCAAAGGTATCAATGTTGCAGTTGAATAAAGGGGACCATGGGGCCATGAGGGAGGAGCTGGCCAAAGTTGACTGGAAAGATACACTAGCAGGGATGACAGTGGAACAAAAATGGCAGGTGTTTCTAGGAATAATACAGAAGGTGCAGGATCAGTTCATTCCTAGGAGGAAGAAAGATTCCAAGGGGAGAAAGGGACGACCATGGCTGACAAGGGACATCAGAGACAGTATAAAAATTAAAGTGAAGAAGTACAATGTAGCAAAGATGAGCGGAAAGCAAGAGGATTAGGTAATGTTTAAAGAACAACAGAAGATAACCAAAAAGATATTATGGGGAGAAAGATGAGGTACGAAGGTAAGCTAGCCAAGAATATAAAGCAGGATAGTAAAAGCTTCTTTAGGTATGTGAAGAAGAAAAAAATAGTTTAGACCAAAGTTGGACCCTTGAAGACTGAAAAAGGTGAATTTATTATGGGGAACAAGGAAATGGCAGATGAGTTGAACAGGTACTTTGGATCTGGCTTCACTAAGGAGGACACAAACAATCTTCCTGATATAGTAGTGGCCAGGGGATCTGGGGTGACAGAGGAACTGAAGGAAATCCACATTAGGCAGGAAATGGTGTTGGATAGACTGATGGGACTGAAGGCAGATAAATCCACAGGGCCTGATGGTCTGCATCCCAGGGTACTTAAGGAAGTGGCTCTAGAAATCGTGGATGTATTGGTGATAATTTTCCAAAGTTCTATAGACTCAGGATCAGTTCCTGTGGATTGGAGGGTAGCTAATGTTATCCAACTTTTTAAGAAAGACGGGAGAGAGAAAATGGGGAATTATAGACCAGTTCGCCTGACATCGGTGGTGGGGAAGATGCTGGAGTCAATTATAAAAGAAGAGATAACTGCACATTTGGATAGCAGTAACAGGGTCGGCCTGAGTCAGCATGGACTTGCAAAGGGGAAATCGTACTTGACTAATCTTCTGGAATTTTTTGAAGATGTAACTCGGAAAATGGACAAGGGAGAGCCAGTGGATGTAGTGTACCTGGACTTTCAGAAAGCATTTGATAAGGCCTCACATAGGAGATTAGTGGGCAAAATTAGGGCACATGGTATTGGAGGTAAAGTGCAGACATGGATAGAGAAGTGGTTGGCAGACAGGTAACAAAGAGTAGGGATTAACGGGTCCCTTTCAGAATGGCAGGCAGTGACTAGTGGGGTACCGCAAGACCCGGTGCTGGGACTGCAGCTATTTAGGGATTGCAGCTATCCACAGCTTGTGGACAGACTGACTTATGCCCGACTTATGGAGTCACGTCTGACTTTTGTAAACTGAAAACTGTGACATCCACCTTGAGGAACAGCCTCTTCCTGACAGCCATCCGGCTATTAAACATAATGAATAAGCTCTGAACTACAAAATACTATATTATTTGTACTATTTGTTATTTGTTGATCACACACAAACCCTCCACCTCGCACGGACACTCACACACACAGACTCTCACACACACACACACACAGACTCAGACACACACACCCAGACTTTCAGACACACACATACACACACAGACTCACACACACAGACTCACACACACACACACAGACACTCTCACACACACATACACAGACACTCTTACACACACACACACACAGACTCACTCACACAGACTCACAATCAATACTAAAATGCCAAGTAACTTCAGAACGTGGTAAACATACAGTGTGTAAACCGAATGATTCAAACATTTAAAGCCTCCTGTAGAGGCGGCTGCTGCTGAAGCAATAACGTGCAAGTCACGTCAAATCAAGTCAAGTCAAGTTTATTCGTCACATACACATACGAGATGTGCAGTGAAATGAAAAAGCACAAATAACGCTTTAAATAACGTCCAACAAACATACTCACCATAGACAGAGCAGTCAGCTGTCTTGAATTATTCAACGACGTCTTCAATATGCCTTCTGCAGTCAGCACCATCTTGCCACGAACCGAAAATGACGCAGCCAGTGCCATCTTGATGCTAACCAGAAATGACATAATCGACGCCATCTTGCCACTAAGCTGGTTTCATTTTATTATGTTATGTGTGGGGGGAACGTGTTTTTGGTCTCTTCCTTCGGGGGGATGCAACTTCTCTTGTCATATCCCCCATGTCCGTCTCCGTCTGTGCCGAGGCCTAATGGCGGAGCTGGGGCAGAGTTCCAGCGGCAACATCGGAGCTATGGCGTTCCGGCAGCAACATCGGAGCTGTGGCGTTCCAGCGGCAGCGGCTATCCGGCATCAGAGCTGTGGCGTTCCGGCGGCAGCGGCGACCCGGCAGCGGCGCTGTGGCGTTCCGGCAGCAACATCGGAGCTGTGGCGTTCCAGCGGCAACATCGGAACTGTGGCGCTCCAGCGGCAGCGGCGACCCGGCAGCGGAGCTGTGGCGTTCCGGCAGCAACATCGGAGCTGTGGCGTTCCAGCGGCAGCGGCAGCAGCGACCCGGCAGCGGATCTGTGGCGTTCCGGCGGCAACGGCGACCTGACCTCGGAGTACGACAACGTCGGGAGCTCACAGGTCGGAGCAGAGGGAGAACAAGGAGGGAAGAGACAAGAACTTTAAGATTTTTGCCTTCCATCACAGTGAGGAGGTGTTTGGTGAACTCACACTGTGGTGGATGTTAAATTTGTGTTTATTGGGTGTTTTTGTCATTTTTATTATATGTATGACTGCAGGCAACGAAATTTCGTTCAGACCGAAAGGTCTGAATGACAATAAAGGTTACTTTACTTTACTTTACTTTAAGTCACGGAATGAGCGCCAATTTTGCAATTAAACACAGTCCTGATCTAATAAAATGTTTATTCACGCATTATCCATCAGAAAACTGTCGCAACGATTTAAAAAACCAAGCCAAGGCAAACAATTTGGCAGCAGCCACTTGACAACCAAAATTCATTTTGTGAACACAACCTTTTTAAAAGGCGAGGCAAACAATTTGGCAGCAGCCACTTGACAACCAAAATTCATTTTGTGAACACAAACTTTTTAAAAGGTGAGGCAAACAATTTGGCAGCAGCCACGTGAGAACCAAAATTCATTTTGTGAACACAAACATTTTAAAAGGTGAGGTAAACAATTTGGCAGCAGCCACTTGACAACCAAAATTCATTTTGTGAACACAACCTTTTTAAAAGGCGAGGCAAACAATTTGGCAGCAGCCACTTGACAACCAAAATTCATTTGGTGAACACAAACTTTTTAAAAGGCGAGGCAAACAACTTGGCAACAGCCACTTGACAACCAAAATTCATTTTGTGAACACAAACTTTTTAAAAGGCGAGGGAAACAATTTGGCAGTAGCCACTTGACAACCAAAATTCATTTTGTGAACACAAACTTTTAAAAAGGCGAGGCAAACAATTTGGCAGCAGCCACTTGACAACCAATCCATTTTCTGAAAACAAACTTTTTTTTAAAAAGGCAAACAATTTGGCAGCAGCCACTTTACAGCCACATCGAGGGGACTCACCGTGGAATAGACGTGCGTTCAGTGTTATTCGCAGCTCAGAGAGCCGTGACCCTCTCGCATCCAGGGTCTGGCAGAGACTGAGTGAGGCACGACACTTTCGGGTTTTATAGTCCCGCCCCCTTGACACCAGTGGGGGCAGCAGAGAGAATGGGGTTTAAAAAAAAAAACATTAATATCTCTCAGAGTTTTCATCGATGGGAAAAACCCTCCGGTCCAGGAAGGCGGAGGGGGACTCTGAGCGAGCTGGCCAAAAATGACGGCCGTAGGTGGGACCCCTCAAAAAAGTTAAATGCAACAAATGCATCACATTGGAATAACTTTGCATGCTCCTGCAACGTTAAATGCAACAAATGCGTTGCATTAAAGTGATATTGCAACCCCCCAGAGAGAGAGAGTCTCCCTCTCTCTCTCCCTCCCCCTATCTCTCTGCCTCTCTCTCCCCCTCACTGCCTCCCACTCTCTCCCCCCACCTCGCTCTCTCTCTCTCTCCCCCCCCCCTCTCTCTGCCTCTCTCTCTGCCTCTCTCCCTCCATCCCTAGTGAGACTGATGAAGCCGAATTTTAGTTAAAATATAAGAAGATATTAAATTGGCTTCTGGGCTAGCTTGCAGCTTATATTTAGTCTCAAATTAGGCTTGCCTCAGGTTGCTGTGTGTGAGATAATAAATCCTATAACATTGTCTCCCAAGTGACAAGCAGAGAGGAGCTAGATATCTTTGAAGTAAGATGCCATAAACCAAATGGCCAATGTTTATGAGGGACCAAATAACATATAACATATAACATATAACAATTACAGCACGGAAACAGGCCATCTCGACCCCTCTAGTCCATGCCGAACACATAATCTCCCCTAGTCCCATATACCTGCGCTCAGACCATAACCCTCCATTCCTTTCCCATCCATATAACTATCCAATTTATTTTTAAATGATAAAAACGAACCTGCCTCCACCACCTTCACTGGAAGCTCATTCCACACAGCTACCACTCTCTGAGTAAAGAAGTTCCCCCTCATGTTACCCCTAAAATGACAGAGAGGAAGCAGCGAAAGAGCTAGGGTGATCTCTTTGAAGATAAAATGTCGTAAACCAAATGGCCAATGTTATCTTGTACCATGTGACAAAAGGCCTTTGATGTGATGCCTTTTCCTGTACCTCTGACCATGACTAATGTCTGTGGAATGTGCTAAGGTGACAAAGAAACACTATATAATGCAATGTAATTCTGTTGTTCAGAGAAGGTGGACGGAGGACAGTCAAGTGTCTATTGGTCACTTGACTGGAGTTCTCCCTCCCTTCCATCGGCCGATGTTAAGTAAAGTTTTGAACTGGTCTACCAAACAGTTTGTGTGGTGTCTGTTTATTAAGAAGCGAACCTGGTTTAGTAGTTATAAAAGTAGCTTTTTCATTGGCGTAGTTATGCAGGCCTCGCTGGGACCACATCAACAGCTGACTGTGCAAAAGGTTGCAGAGGTTGCCGGGATTGGAAGGGAGATAACTGAGCTCTATCGGCCCCCTTGTAAGACCGACTCCCTAGAAACTCCCGGGAACATCTGTGATCCTTCAGCAGACATTGAATTGGTTCCCTGCCGAGGTTCTTAGAAACAGACAAAGGTAACACCAGTTGGGCTTTATATGTTTTTTTTAAGAAGGGATTGTGTATGTATTTTTAAGACAGAATTGTGCATGTATTTTTAAGAAGGGCTTGTGTATATCTTTAAGAAGGACTTGAGCGGTTTCTCTTTCTATCTCTCTTTGTTTTCTCTTTTTTATCTCTCTCTACTAAGGGCTCATCGGCCTCGTTGAGACATCCGTGATTTGTCGGGTTGAATGGGGGTTGAGGTGTGCGTCTGGCTTATTGAGACATCTGAAGAGTTGTCGGATTCAGAAATAAGTGGCGTTGTATATTAAAGATTTAAGAAGTCTGCCAGGTTGAGAAACAGAGGTCCCGGTTAGCGGGTCTGCTTCGTTGAGACACTTGGGTCTTATATTAAAGAGTTAAAAAGTCAGCCAAATTGAGAAACTGGGGTCTCATTTAGCGAGTCGGCCTGGTTGATATATTTGGAACGATTCGGAATTAAGAAGTCTGTTTTCTCTTTCTCTTTCTCTTTCTTTCTATCTATCTATGGGGAATGCTCTGGATAACAGTCCAACATATGTGTTATATGAATCCTAGGTATAATAAGAAATTTAGAATGTTAAGTTACAAGTTGACCAAACGGTTAGGGGATGAAGCCTGGCCAGTAGGGGGAACATGGAATGTAGAGACATTTATATGGGAAAGGAAGGCAGGAAAGAAATGGAAGAAAGGAATTAAAACATGGGAAGCAGAAGCAATGAAGAAGCATGAGGAGTATGGAGTTTGAAGTTGGATGGATACTGTATGTAAGAAGGGGATAGAGTTAAGAAACAAGGATAGCACTCGGAAAGGATGGAACGTATTGCAACTAGAATGCCAGTGGGCAGAGGAACAAGAGAAAAGAATTAAAAGACAAACAGGAGGTGAGAAACAGGTGATGGTTAGTAAAAATAAACCCAGTACTGGTAAATCCTCTGGAGGAGACTTCATGTCTGGCACGACGACCCTATTTGGTAGTGAAGATGAGGAGTTAGATAATCTTGGGAGATGTCCACTTCCCTATGCCCTACCAGTAGCAATGGCATCTTTACCTGGGACAGTTCCGTCAGTAACATCCCTATACCTCGAAGTTCTGACCTTACAAAGCTCCCCAGGATTGGGAGCACGGGAATGCCTTTCTGAGCGTAATTTGTTTAAGGCATTGATGCTACCAGAACAGCTGGCCATTGTTAAATGTACTGCACACACTGGTGCTGGGGACCCTATAGCAAAAAGCAATGAGTTGCCGATAGTGTATCCAAACAGGGCAGCCTGTACATCCAAATGCGTAGTGACAGCACGTAAACAGATGCTAGCAAATAGAACGGTCCTGCCAAACATGAAGGAGGTATGTACATTACAGAGGGACGCCTCTCATATATAATAATAACTATGGAAACAAGAGGGCTGTGCCATTGATTCAGCACACCCCGCTTCGACAAGTTGGTGTACACTACATTTTTACCCGTCTTACCCATGCTGGTAAGGAGGGAATGATAGGATAACAAAGGAAACGTGGTGGCAGGCCTCTGAATGTAAAATTTGCCAACAAAGTAATCCAGGCAAATCAATTAAGATACCCTCAGGGGTGACGCCAATGCCATCACGGTCGTTTGAATGCATACAGATTGATTTTATTGAAATGCCAAAGGCCCAGTGTTATAAATATTGCTTAGTGATTTTAGATTTATTTAGCAGGTGGAGTGAAGCTCTACCAACCACTAATAATACTGCTGAAACTATGGTAACATTGTTGTTAAGAGAAGTTATTCCCAGGTTTGGCCTACCTACTGTCATAAGTTCAGACAATGGTCCTCATTTTAACCACTATTAATAAGGAAAAATGTGCACATTTTAATATCCGACAGCAATTTCACTGTGTACACCACCCACAGGCATCTGGGATGGTGGAAAGAGTCAATGGGGATTGCAAAACAAAATTACCCCGGAGGTAAATCCTTTTTCTGACAGGCAACTATGTTATTAAAAAATTGGGGATGAAGGGAAATTTGATGGAGAAATGAGGAAAGAGCTAGGGAGACTGAAATGTCAAGGGGAGTCTGACTAATCATGATCTGGATCAATGTCCAATTAGGGTTAGGTAACCAGGATTTTGGTAAACAGAAATCTTGTCAGAAAAAGGGGAAGTAAATTACAAAGAGATGTCTTTGAAGATGCAATATTATATACTGCTGGTAAAACAATGTTTTTGTATATGTACTGCTTGTAAAACAAGGTTTATTGTATGTGGAATGTGTGAAATTCAAAGCAATGAGCAAAGTTGTGTGTCACTTTAAGAAGTTTGTCCTTTAAAATGCAAATGGGACAGACAGTTTATGGTGTGCTCCATTAAGAAACAGGCATGAATGGGGGGCGGAGCTATACTCGAATGATAAAATGTTGGTTGATTATAAATCTTTTGAACCAAGTTTTTAAAAAAAAAAAGACTCATCCCGATTAAAGTGTTAAATGAGATTGGAAATGTCAAAATTACAGAGAAAAATAAAATGTATTATTGATTACTGATTCTGAGTGAGTTCTTTTGGGAAAGATTGTTTTGATATGATAACAGAGGTTGTCTTTTAAAATGCAAATGAAGCAAGATTACTGTTTTCAAGCAAACAAAAAGATTTTGAAGCATGTGCTGTGTGAGGGAAATTAGGTAGATGAAAAATTGTCTTATGACTTACAAAAGGGGGTTTGAGGGAACTCACAATGAGGGATGAAAGGTGAGAAGATAAAGTAGATTGGGGAAGAGAACATATTTGGAGAATTGAATATTCAGGTGGAGAGAGCCTCTTCGGATATAATCAAATTAAAGAATAGATTCAAAGGGAAGTGTTAAGAAGGAACTGGAGATTCTGGAGGATCAAATGTAGACAAAAGTGCTGGAGAAACTCAGCTGGTGAACAAGATTTACAACTTTTTATTGATGCAGGGAAAGCTGCTGCGTCCACCCCCTGGAGAGTGGGGGGGAAGCCACCTACAGGCCCTGGGCAATTAACTAATTATGTATGGTCGGCAATTAACCCATGTCTTGCCAGATCTACATTCCCAGGTTGGAGGAGTTTTTGCTGGAAACCAGTGACCAAGGCCATAAAAGCTATACGATGATGGTGCTAGGACAAGAAGTAATTGAGATTGTGTTGAAAAGAACAACCAAGTGTTGCTAACAACATGAACTGCTGTAAAGATTGAAGATCATCGTCGCTGGATACATTTGATTGACTGTGAACAGTTTGTGGAAACAAGGACGATGGGCTATTGATGCTCCCTTTATTCTGGGGTGGCCCAGCCCACATGGACTGAACTTTCTTCAGAATGGCAAGCTTGTGGACTAACCCACATTCAAAGGATGGTACATACCTTTTAAACAAGATTGCAGTCAAACATGACAAGCGCAGCAAAGATACTCTGACTACAGACAGTAAGAGGTCTGCAAAGGCCAGTTAAATCTACCTGTTTTTGCCACAACCAAGGCACTGGTGTATTTTAAGGAAACAGTATATTTGTGACAGGGCATTGTTATGTTGCTAATGCAGTGCCACACAAGAGAAGCATGAACCAGTTACACCAGCACACGGGGAATTCCAAGCGAAGCCGAATAAAGGCTGAGCAATTTTTATGATCCTTTTCCTGTCCTATGGTAGTATATTAGTGTCACGTCCGGGGGAGGTTGGTGGCCATTTAAAATGTTTGGAGGGACTTGTGGAACGATTGTCCACTATGAAATGATTGTGTTACTAGTGTACTATTAATTTGTCTGATGAGATGCTTATGGTCTTTCGTATGTACTCAGCAAGGACTGTAGTTGTTATCAAAAATTTGATAAAAGGATGGAATGATGAAGCCGAATTTTAGTTAAAATATAAGAAGATATTAAATTGGCTTCTGGGCTAGCTTGCAGCTTATATTTAGTCTCAAATTAGGCTTGCCTCAGGTTGCTGTGTGTGAGATAATAAATCCTATAACATTGTCTCCCAAGTGACAAGCAGAGAGGAGCTAGATATCTTTGAAGTAAGATGCCATAAACCAAATGGCCAATGTTTATGAGGGACCAAATGACAGAGAGGAAGCAGCGAAAGAGCTAGGGTGATCTCTTTGAAGATAAAATGTCGTAAACCAAATGGCCAATGTTATCTTGTACAATGTGACAAAAGGCCTTTGATGTGATGCCTTTTCCTGTACCGCTGACCATGACTAATGTCTGTGGAATGTGCTAAGGTGACAAAGAAACACTATATAATGCAATGTAATTCTGTTGTTCAGAGAAGGTGGACGGAGGACAGTCAAGTGTCTGTATTGGTCACTTGACTGGAGTTCTCCCTCCCTTCCATCGGCCGATGTTAAGTAAAGTTTTGAACTGGTCTACCAAACAGTTTGTGTGGTGTCTGTTTATTAAGAAGCTAACCTGGTTTAGTAGTTATAAAAGTAGCTTTTTCAAGACCACACCCGGAGTACTGTGTGCAGTTTTGGCCTGTTGGCCTTCATAACAAGAGGAGGAGTATATGAGCAAAAAGGTCCTTCTGCAGTTGTACAGGGCCCTGGTGAGACCACTCCTGGAGTAATGTGTGCAGTTTTGGTCCCCTAATTTGAGGAAGGACATTCTTGCTATTGAGGGAGCCCAGCGTAGGTTCACCAGGTTAATTCCTGAGATGACGAAACTGTCATATCAGGGCTGCCAACTATCATGCTTAGAGCGTGAGAATCACGTCCTCAAGCAAACTATCACGCCCTCACGCTGATCAGAAATTTATCACGCTCTGCGGTGAGAAATTCTGTGATCAACGAAAATTTCAAAACTCGGATAAACTGCATGGTCCGCGGATGTTGGAGAGCAGGGGCTGAGGGAGGGATGGGAGCAAAACCAGCGGCGGGAACAGATGCGGGGAGCCGGGGCTGTCGAGTGTTTGCCGGGCTGCGAGTGTTTGCGGGGCTGGCGAGTCGCTTGCTGCAGTTCCGGCCATGGAGCCGGCAAGTCGCGGGCCTTCGGAGGCATCGGAAGCATTGCGCCGCTGCCGCGAGAGTCTCTGTGCTGAAGGGACAGACTAAAAGGGAGGTGGAGAGAGTGAGAGAAGGGAAGGAGACGGGGGAGAGAGGGGGGTGAGAGGAGACAGAGGGGAGAAACAGAAGGGGAGTGA